>NW_025113112.1:166536-220290 GCF_010416935.1 Polistes fuscatus | reverse complement strand
GCGGCACCACGTGCTTTGCCCGTAGGTGACCGCTGGTAGAGAGAGAAGTTACACGGGTTTATCCGTGGTTGATCATCATTTTACGTAATAAATATTCAAACAGGGTTTTTATGCCGTAAGGCTTTTCCCTGATGAGCCAATAACAGCTTAGCATTTTCATTGGCTCAACCACGTGTTTTATTTGTTTTAATTACCCTTTCACCTTCCTTACAATTAGCTGAATCCAATCGCCGGAGGACTCCACGTAGGAGGAATTTTTGGCACAAACAATAATCAAACGGAAATTATTACTACGCCTTGGACTTTAATGGGACCTACAATCAGGCTATCTGTAAGGGACTGTCCATTCATTGATAAGGGAGTATATTTATGCAGACAGATAACGACGGCCGAAACAGGGTCGGTCGTTGTGTATGTGGATTCGTTGTCGATGCTTATTTACAAGTTGTCTGGAGATTCGACATTAATATCGAGTAACTACCTAATAAAGGTTAGACATGGTGGCAACGAAACGATGATCAAAGGAACACACCTGATACGAGAGAGTAACCTACAAATTCAAGGATACAAATCCGACGAGGATCTGGGGGAAATAGAGCAAGTCAGTCTTTTACAACCTCATAATCAAGAACCACCAACTGAATTTTGAACTGCCAAAAACCTTAGTCATACCAACAATAACTACACCAAAATTCACAACTCCTAATAAATCATTCGGACTAGAATTTCATACATCAATAACCTCAATCGCATTAGTTCTATTACTGATATCCGTTATGCTTATTTACTTATTGTATAAATGCACGAATAGGAGGAGACAACATACGAAACAACATACCCCAGATGTCAAGGACGAGGACGTCCTTGAACTTCGGCAGGAAGGAGAGGAGTTATATGATTCGGTCTCTAGGCATCTGGTTGCCGAGCGGCCAACGTCCTTATCATCATAGGTAGACTAAACATCCTCGATGCCCGGGCAAGGCGGCTTGAGATAAAGGGCCGTGCAATTGGAGTGCGATAGGGGGCACAAGGAAAGTGCTTACCATCACTTCTCTCGTACCGGCGACGAATCACTCTCTGTCGGGCATTCAATCTGTAACGACGTATTAATCAGTAAAAGCATTTTAACCAACTTCTTTTAGTTTGATTATTTACTCACTTACCTGAACAAAATAAATCATTCGTTATTACTTACGTGTGTGAATTCATACCTCGTACACTGTAACATAATTCGCGCGTTACTTATGTTAGTATTAAATAAAATAATTGTGTTAGTCACCGGTAACAGGTGACATGGAACTTGACGTGTTAAAAATTAAATTCAAATTTGTAAATTGAACCAATCGAATTTAAAAAAAAAAATTTATTATAATTAGACAAAAAAGAAAGAAAAAAAAAAAAATAAAATAAAAGCTCACAAAATTATAAATTTAATTACGCTCACTATATATACGATATTACGTACTCTATACCACCGTTCCAAAATACTCTAAAAATATTCGATGAAAAACCGTTACTGAAATGAACTGCAAAAAAAGTGACAATTTTTTCCAGGGAATACAATAATACTGTATCATTGAGAATAGAGATATAAAAAAGATCTCTTCAGTCTTTATATAATACAGTACTCATATACACACGTATACTCGGACTGTAGGTAAGATTTCGCTGTTTGTCGGGATGTTACTAGTGGAAAGCATATCTGCCGTATAAAATAGCCTTCTAATACTGTAATAAAAAACGTATAATAACGTATTAACGTGTTTTAGATTTGTAAAAGTACATTTAAAATTTTATTTTTCTTGGCACTTCCTATAATGACTGCCATAACCTCAAAACCGTCACAATTGTCTGCCATTATTTTTTTTATAGTAATATTTTATAATTTTATGCGTTTTTCTCGAAACTAAGTTTATCAATTCAGTGACTACTATAATTCAATAACCACTTGATGGATTTTGAGGAAATTTCTACTACTTATTAATAGAACTAAAAACTAATCTAGCACTAGAAGGATTTTTGAATATGTGGAAAATTTCGATTTTTTAATAATTTTTTTTAACGAAACATTTTCATGATTTTTCTGTTGAAAATTGAAAAAAATGTAAAAAGCCGTTATTTTGTTAATTTACAAAATAAATAAAAAAGCTTTGATGAAGAAAAATATTGTTTATTAAACTAATGATTTATATTTTTTTTGTTTTCTTTTGGATGATCCGGTAAGATGTTCTGATGATCACCGCAAAGCATTACTTACGAAACGGGGTCTAACAAAGATGACGATATTTTTATAAATAATTAATTTTTTTTTTTTAAATTTAGTCGAAGTCAAGTTGAAACATAGTATAAAAACTCTGTGTAATCAGTTTTATAAAACAAACTTAATGATTATAAAAAAGAAATTATTCAAAATTCTTCTTTATTTAAACATCTTGCTGCATCTCCCACTTAAGCGGGCTGCAACAGGACTGTATGTTTTACAAATAGGGCAATCATAGATATTCATGAATGTTCATAAATTTTATAAAAATGCATCGAATGTATCATTACCACATGGTGCTCGGTAATTTCTTCTAAAAGCTGCGATTATTAGTCGATTATCACTCATTACACGGTAGTACGAACGTATTGCCTATCGCCAGGCGCTGAATAATGTAGAACACACCGTATATAATTATATTTTTATTATCTTATTATAATATCGGTAATATAATTTTAGTATCAGAATATTCCCAAATACCGCACATAATTTCTTTTATGCTTGCGATGTATTCTGTCCTTTTAGGAAATAATACAATAATAAATATCTGAAGTGTACGTCTCGTCTTTCCATTTTTAAATTAAGATAAACACAAAACCAAAGAATTCATTGATATAATTTCTTTTACTAAATTAAAGGTAAATGTCCAAACAATAAGAAAAAACTATAGGTTAGGGGCTTTGAACACGCTAACGTTAACGAAGAAAATTTTTCATAACGCCCGGACGTCAAAGCGTTAAAATACATTTTAAATTTTATTTTTCTTGGCACTTCCTATAATGACTGCCATAAACTCAAAACCGTCACAATATTGTTTGCCATTATTTTTTTTATAGTAATAATAGTAAATAATAAAATATCCAGATGACAGTCTTGTTAAAATGCTTTTAAAGTTGGTCTAAATTTTGTAACTGTGCTATCCGGGTAACGCTGTATGGACCGCCGTCGAGATTAGTTAATTTCCGCCAAATATAGTAGGTATGAGAGATTGACTGAACGAAATTTGGATTTTGGTAATTACATGCAATTTGCTGGCCACTGGCTCTTGGATTATTGCGTTTCTATGTAACAAAAATTTTCTAATGATTTTCTATTGAATCATTATCAGACAAGATAGACGTGCAATAAAATACGAAATAAAAATATAATAAATCGTAGGAGAAAAACACGTGCACAATTGGATCGGCTATTTTTTAGAAGAAAGGTTAAAATGGGTAAAAATAGCTTTTTCTTAAAATCTAGGCATTTAATCGAAAGAAGTTTCAATCAAAAGTTGTAGAGAATTGAAAAAAAAAAAAAAATGTTTGGTTTATCTTCGTATTTACAAAAATAAGCGAGAAAAAGATGGTAAAAGATAATTGTAAAAGTGAAAGGCGAGCCCCGCCTAACCAACGGTTTTACATGTGAGCGGGCTAGTGTGCGTGCGAGCGTCCGTGTGTCTAATCCACAAACGAAGCATTTTCGACAATCTCCGGGTCTCTCGCCTTTGAATGCGAGTGCGAGTGAGAGAAGAAACCGATATTTCCTCCTTTCTATTCGTTAAGGCGATAGAGAGAATTTTTTTTTCAAGGCCATCAACTGTTCAGCGTTCTGTATCCAAGCCGAGTTGGACAAGAAACCGATATTTCTCGTTCTATTTTTTCATTCGGTAGGAAGCATTTTCGTTTTGGTCATCGGGTGTGTCGGGCGTTCTGTATATCTATATATATCGGCGTATAAGCGCGGAGTTTTTAAATCGAATCTTGATGCTTATGACACGCCGTTTTTTTATTTATTGTCGAAAAGAGTGAACCTTGAACAAAAGAAAAACAATAATTCATTTTAACAGAAACTATTATAATTTAGTAGAGAGTAAAAATAATGAATTAATTTTGAGTCTGGACACATCAAATTTATTGGTATAATTAATTGATATAAATTTTTTGTTTCACAAAAATTTATTTCTGTGTCAATTGAATACGTATTCTTTTTAAGACGAAATTTAAAGTTTAAATATTTTTCCTATTAAATTATGTATTTTATAAAATTTTAAATTACTTACTGATTTTTTGTCTCGTAGAAATTTATTTGTGTATCAAATTGAATACTTATTTGAAAAAGAATATATACAGTATACTGTCGATTTGGAAGCATCTTCGTTATTTCTAAGCAACAGGTATGCCGTATAAGTATTTGAGAATGTTTCTAAACTGTTGATACCCTTTCGTATCAAGTATCACAAGACACATCTTGACAAGGATAAGATTAGAACTAGTAAACAGTTATTTTGAGTCTTAGACAATGTTTTGTAAATTATCATACAAAAAAACTACAGACATTAAAATTACAAAATTATATTCTTAATGGTAGAAATACAAATAAACTATCAAAATATAACAATTTTTATAAGATAATTTATGTAGAAGATAATTTTATTTTACTTATAATGTGCCTGACACATGCGCGAAAATCGCGTCGACCTGCTAATCACCCGGCCGAAAATGTCGCCGACCGCAAAAGATAAAACTCTTTTTTTTTGCACTCTTTACTCTGATACTACTCTTACTACACATACACACTTTCTCCTATACATTTATATTCGCCTTTATCTTACATCACTTATTTCTTCATCTACGCAAAACATACGTACACACGCATACACACATACTCTCTCATTCCTTCATATCATAACAACGGAGGACAACGTTTCTTGTGGCTTTACCTATCAGAAAAATCTTTATCTAATCTAGAAATAGCTCTGTCGATTTGGAAGCATCTTCGTCTTATTCTAGAAATATCTATTTATAGTCTTTTCTTTCTTGCGTATTTCACCTTAAACTAATTTTTCGGTTGAAATCCCCACTTCGCATCATCGCCAATAGCAACGGATTTCATAATCAATGTACGCTACAAGGATTTTCTCTTTTACTTTCTTAGATTCCCACAATATCTTACTAGATCATCCAAAAAAAAATAACATATAAATTATTAGTTTAATAATAAATCTAGTTGTTTATCAAAGCTTTTTTATTTTTTTGAAAATGAACAAAATGACGGCTCTTGGCTTTTTTTTCCTATTTTCGACAGAAAAATTATGAGTCTATTGTAAAAATAAATTGAAGTTTTTTACGTAAATAAAAATCCTTCGATGAAGCACTAGTATTTAGTGCTTTTAATAAACATTCCAAATTTCATCAAAATCCATCGAGTGGTTATTGAATTATAGTGGTCACCGACTGGACAAACATTGTTTCGAGAAAAACGCATTTAAGGATTTTTTATTTGGATACTGTATTATATTTTCGTAACATTTTGAGCTCAATGGGTGAAGCTAAGCTTTTTTTATATATTTTGATCCACTGAATCCGAATATCACAATTTTTCAAAAAATTATAGTTTTTCGGGATGAATTATTCTTTTTTTTTTATATTTTTGGCAACTTCAAAACGAAAGTATTCTATACAAAATCTTGCTAAAGCTCATAGTTTCTGAGCTATACATTTTTGAAAATTTTTAAAAGAATTTTCCAATCTTACACTTAATTTATGTACTTGTAGAAATACTAATTAAATAATTACTTACATTATTATATATTAGGTGTACAAATAAGTTTTCGCAGTTTTTTGTCAAAAAAATAATATTTATTGTGAAAGAACGGTAGTTTAAATTTAATCGAAGTATTGTCCATCATTAGCAAGTACTTTTTCCCATTTTTCAGGCAGCGTTCGGATTCCATGTCTGAAGAACTCCTTATCTTTTGAGGCTATCTACGAATCAACCCAATTTTTGGTATCTTCATATAATGTGAATCGCTTCTCCGACAGAGCATGTGCCATTGACCAGAATAGATGATAGTCGGACGGCGCAATGTTTGGTGAATACAACGGGTGGGGTAGTACTTCCTAATCAAGTGTTTTCAAATAATTTTTCACCGGAACCGTTACATGCGGACGAGCATTATCATGTAGAAGAATAATTTTTTCGTGTCTGGAGTAGTATTGAGGGCGTTTTTCCTTCAGAGTTCAGCTCAATCTCATTAATTGTGTTCGGTAGAAAGTTCCAGTGATTGTTTCGCTTGGATTAAGCAACTTGTAATATACCACACCCCAGCTGATCCCACCAAATACACAGCATGAGTTTTTTTCCATGAATATTCGGTTTTGCTGTGGATGTTGACGCGTGAGGTAGTCCCCATGATTTTCTTCTTTTTGGATTATCATAATGTATCCACCTTTCATCACCAGTGACGATTCGATGTAAAAAACTTTTTTTTTGTGCCTAGCAAGCAGCATTTCACTCATGCATAATCGGCATTAAACATCTCTCCGCTTTAATTCGTATGGAACCCAATTACCTTGTTTATGAATCATTCCTAACGATTTTAAACGATGTGAGACTGCTTGCTTGGTGACTTCTAAAGTAAGTGCAAGTTCCTTTTGTGTTTGAGACGAATCTTCCTACAATAATTCCACTATTTCTAAATCCTTGTAAATTTGTGGCCTTCCACTGCGATCTTTGTCTTTTACGTCGAAATCACCGTTTTTAAACTTTTGAAACCACTCATAAATTGTTCTCTCACTAAAAACAGCCTTATTATATGCTTCTACGAGCAATCGATGCGCCTCAGCTGCAGATTTTTTTAAATTAAAGAAGTAAATTAAAAGTTCCCGCAAATGACGCTTATTTGGCTCAAATTTAGACATTTTTGGATAAAAAAAATATATGATGCTAATAAGAAGTTAATAATATGATATAGTTATGTTGCTCTTGAATGATTAACCTAATTTTCAAGCCGGTTATCATCTGCGAATTCTAACGTAAGCCTTGTGCAATGCCATTTTTTAAAAACTGCGAAAACTTATTTGTACACCTAATATATATATAGCCTTGTACCACCGTCCTTTTTCTTTACTAGTACAACCGGACTCGCGTACTCAGATAACGATGGTTGAATAATACCGCTAGATAACCAATCACTGATGTGATTCTCTACCTCCTGCCTTTCCGACGGAGGTAAACGTCTTGGCCGCTGATAAACTGGCTCTTCGTCTTTTAGCATCAAACTCATTTTAACACCAACATCGCGCACTTTCACCGGATTATAATTACTAATCAAGTCTACTACCAATTTTTTATGCTCACTCGACGGAATGTACGACAGATCTAACTCATTCGTATCATATACACAGTCTATCTTTAAGATTTCGACTACTTCCTCGCTGTTCTCCCCGCTTCCCGACGGTTTGCTAATTGCAATTTTTCCCTCTCTAATATTAATATCCACCGTATCCAAGAAATCAGTTCCTATCAAAACAGCATGCTGCATCAATGTATCGGGTACCACGGAAATTTCAATGGTATATTGATTACCATCAACCTCAATACCCGCAAAGAATTCCCCTAACGTTTTATTGTCCTCCGAGCCTATTCCACGAAATCTGATCTCATTCGGTTTCAATCTAGGCGATCCTATTTGTATGTATTGTGCGGCTCTCATTAGAGATATATCGCTTCCGGTAGCGATTATCGCGTCGATTTTCTGACCATTTATTACTACTTCTTTGTAATACTTACCACGCACCGATCGCAAGATATTACATGAATCTTTGTTAGTAATACGGTTTCTAGGGCAATTAACCGCGATATGACCAAATTCTCTACATTCGAAGCACTTCGTACCTCTACTCTTATATGGACATTCCTCGCTAAAATGACCCATCGCACCGCAATTTTTGCACTTCAAACGGTTATCTGATACGCTATTTATCTTTCTTCTAACGCTAGCGTCTATGTTGCTTTGACGTGTCGTCGAGTTATCCATCTTCGCCTGTTGCGGGCGTCCTTGTAGCGATATATGCTCGAACGCGCTCAGAAGGGATTCCTTCCTTTTATGACCATGCACCCTTGCTTGATCTCGTAGCGATCGATCTGGTATCCCAGCGATGACGAATTCGATCATTTCTTCCTCGTCGATCTCTATCCGGTTCGCTAATATGATCTTCTCATGGAAGTAATCGCTAAAAGACTCGTCACGCTTCCAAACACGTTCCTGGAACCTCGTTCGTAAGGTCATCTTGCTGATTCGCTGATGGAACATTTTTCGCAACTCAACTAAAAGTTCATCCACTGTGAGATGCAGGTATTCTCTCCGCGATCTAAACCACTCTAACGCTCGCCCCTTTAAACGCTGTACGATCATCACTTTCGCCTGGTCTTCGGTCAAATGATACATGTCACGCAGGTAGTTTACGTGGTCTTCCCATATTGTAAACTCATCTGCCTCCCCTTCAAAGTATCCAATCAATTCAGTAACAGCTTTTAAAGATAATTTATTTATCTCCGTTTGCGCAGGTGGCCGGTTCGCCTTTTCCAACTCGTACGACTGACCAATAGCAGGACTTTGTGTCCTTCGCAGGATCTCTATTTCCTTCCACGCTAGTTCTACTTCTCGTTCCGCTATCTCTTTCTCTTTTCGAAAGATTTCCATCTCTCGTCTTAAAAGCGCAAGCTCATCTATACTCTCACTCACCGCGGCTACGGTTGTGTTCCGCGTTTCTTCGACATCCCTCCTCGCAATACTGTCTCCTATTACCCAATTTCCCGATGGATCAGCTTCCATAAGGCGAGCTATCAACTCGCTTTTAACACCTGTCGTGGCAAGTCCCAAAGCTGCCAACTTCTCCTTCAATTCCGATACCAAAAATTCCGAAGGCGCTTTACGTACGTCGCTCATGATTTTTTCTTCTTCTTCAACGCTAATTCTTCACTATCGCAAAGGTTCACACCAATTCACTATCGCACAAGTTCACATCAATTCACTATCGCAAAACTTCACATAATTTCGCTATCGCAATATTCGTTGTTGTTTTTCCGCAATCCTACTCTTCGCACGCTGTAGCTCTTCAATCCCGGCTGAGCCCCCAATTTTGTAGGATTTTTAATGGGAAAAACAGTTTTATTACAATTTCTAATGGTTATTACAAAACGCAGATCCTCTCTCTTAAAACGCTCAACACTCACTACTCTTTGTCGCTCGTGCATTCATTCTCGCATTCACACCGTCCTTTATTTCGTCCGTTGTATCAGGTTACTTAAAATCTAACCGATACCTATCGCCTTATGCTAACAAACCAGCGTCTTTGTCGGCAGACCCAAAAAATAAGACGGCGACGCTTACCGTCTCCTACATTAATAAGAATAAAAAAAATATTATTTCTGTTACATAAAATTTATAATCTTATAGTCCAGTCAACGGAGGCCGTTTTTCTGTATCTCAGGAAAGAAGGTGAAAACTTGATATAAGGGTAAATAGACGTCGCTAAATCGAATGGTGCTAATTTTTTTGAGGTGAAAGGTGCTGTTTTTGAGAAAAATGGTAAAAAAGGATAAAAATTGGTATAAAATGGCTTTATCTTAGAATCTAGGCATTTAATCGAAAAAAGTTTCAAACAAAAGTTGTAGAGAATTAAAATATACATAAAAAATGTTCTATGAGTTATCTTCGTATTTTTAAAAATAAGCGAATAAAATTGGATTGAAGATGGGAAAATAATTGTAAGAGTGGGGAAGCAAGTCCCGCCTCTCAGTCGGCTTTTACACGCGAGCGGGCTAGTGTGCGTGCGAGCGTCCGTGTGCACTAAACACAAACGAAGGATCTTCGGCAATCTTCGGGACTCTCGGTCTTCAATGAAAGTGCGAGTGAGAGAACAAACCAATATTTCTCTCTTTTATTTATCATGCGATAACGAGTATTATTGTCCTTGGATCGATTGTTGAGCGTTCTGATATTTCTCTTTTTATATTTTTTCTTTCGGTAGCAAGAATTTTACGTCTTGGCCATCGAGCGTCGAGCGTTTTGTATACGAGTGCGAGTGAGAAAGAAAACCGATATTTCTCTCTTTCTATTTTTTCACTCGGTAGCCAGAATTTTACGTCTTGGCCATCGTGCGTCGAGCGTTTTGTATATCTATATATATCGGCGTATAAGCGCGGCATTTTTAAATCGAATCTTGATGCTTATGGCACGCCGTTTCTTTATTTATTGTCAAAAATAATGAACCTTGAGTAAAAAAAAAATAATTCATTTTAACAGAAACTATTATTATTTAGTTGAGAGTAAAAATAATGAATTAATTTTGTGTCTCGCCATAAAATTAATTAGAATAATTAATTGATATAAATTCTTTGCCTCACAAAAATTTATTTGTATATCAAATTGAATACGTATTCTCTTTAAGACGAAATTTAAAATTTAAATATTTTTCCTATTAAATTATGTATTTTATAAAATTTTAAATTACTGACTTTTTGTCTCGTAAAAATTTATTAGTTTATCAAATTAAATACATATTTGAAAAAAAGAATTTTATATCCACACATAAAATTAATTCAAGATATATATGAAAGGATATTCTAAAAACGTGGAATTTATTTTTTGTCTATACATAATTTTAATTCATTTTTATTATGTTATAAGAAAATAGTAATGCATTCTGATTCATCTTCGAAGTCTTAAGAATTGTACGAAATAAATTGAGATATTATCAAGTGGTGCGTTAGCGTAAGTAGTAACGTCTTCGCTTCTCGCGCTGGTTATTTAACGTTCGATTCTTTGTGGGGGAATTATTTTTTTATAAGTTTTTCTATCCTTAACAAGGAGACGGTCAGTGAGTCCCACCTCAGATTTTTTTCAAATTTTGCACTAAGGATATAAAATTTATTAAGAAATCAACATTATTATGCGAGTAATAAAGTTACTAATTATAAATTAAATAATATCCAATTAATAACAAAATTAATTTTGAACGTGCCGAAACGAGACATTTTTTAGGATGATATTTACAGGATGAATTTGTAATTTAAGTAAAAATTTCCTTTAATTTTAAACGCCGATAAGCGCGGCATTTTAAATCGAATCTTGATGCTTATGGCACGCCGTTTCTTTATTTATTGTCAAAAATAATGAACCTTGAGTAAAAAAAAAATAATTCATTTTAACAGAAACTATTATTATTTAGTTGAGAGTAAAAATAATGAATTAATTTTGTGTCTCGCCATAAAATTAATTAGAATAATTAATTGATATAAATTCTTTGCCTCACAAAAATTTATTTGTATATCAAATTGAATACGTATTCTCTTTAAACGAAATTTAAAATTTAAATATTTTTCCTATTAAATTATGTATTTTATAAAATTTTAAATTACTGACTTTTTGTCTCGTAAAAATTTATTAGTTTATCAAATTAAATACATATTTGAAAAAAAGAATTTTATATCCACACATAAAATTAATTCAAGATATAATGAAAGGATATTCTAAAAACGTGGAATTTATTTTTTGTCTATACATAATTTTAATTCATTTTTATTATGTTATAAGAAAACAGTAATGCATTCTGATTCCTCTTCGAAGTCTTAAGAATTGTACGAAAAAATTGAGTAATTATCAAGTGGTGCGTTAGCCTAAGTAGTAACGTCTTCGCTTCTCGCGCTGGGTATTAACGTTCGATTCTTCGTGGGGGAATTATTTTTTATAAGTTTTTCTATCCTTAGGTTATATAAATTGTTTTTACATTTCCTAATTTCTAATTATATATAGAAAAAAATTAAAATTATTACAAAAAAATTGAAAGCAATAAATTTTTTTACATCTTGCACAAATAAAGGAAGATTTATTACTTAAATTACAAATTCATCCTGTAAATATCATCCTAAAAAATGTCTCGTTTCGGCACGTTCAAAAATTAATTTTTGTTATTATTGGATATTATTTAATTTATAATTAGTAACTTTATTACTCGCATAATAATGTTGATTTCTTAATAAATTTATATCCTTAGTGCAAAATTTGAAAAAAATCTGAGGTGGGACTCACTGACCGTCTCCTTGTTAAGGATAGAAAAACTTATAAAAAAAATAATTCCCCCACAAGAATCGAACGTTAAATAACCAGCGCGAGAAGCGAAGACGTTACTACTTACGCTAACGCACCACTTGATAATATCTCAATTTATTTCGTACAATTCTTAAGACTTCGAAGATGAATCAGAATGCATTACTATTTTCTTATAACATAATAAAAATGAATTAAAATTATGTATAGACAAAAAATAAATTCCACGTTTTTAGAATATCCTTTCATATATATCTTGAATTAATTTATGTGTGGATATAAATTCTTTTTTTCAAATATGTATTTAATTTGATAAACTAATAAATTTTTACGAGACAAAAAGTCAGTAATTTAAAATTTTATAAAATACATAATTTAATAGGAAAAATATTTAAATTTTAAATTTCGTTTAAAGAGAATACGTATTCAATTTGATATACAAATAAATTTTTGTGAGGCAAAGAATTTATATCAATTAATTATTCTAATTAATTTTATGGCGAGACACAAAATTAATTCATTATTTTTACTCTCAACTAAATAATAATAGTTTCTGTTAAAATGAATTATTTTTTTTTTACTCAAGGTTCATTATTTTTGACAATAAATAAAGAAACGGCGTGCCATAAGCATCAAGATTCGATTTAAAAATGCCGCGCTTATACGCCGATATATATAGATATACAAAACGCTCGACGCACGATGGCCAAGACGTAAAATTCTGGCTACCGAGTGAAAAAATAGAAAGAGAGAAATATCGGTTTTCTTTCTCACTCGCACTCGTATACAAAACGCTCGACGCTCGATGGCCAAGACGTAAAATTCTTGCTACCGAAAGAAAAAATATAAAAGAGAAATATCAGAACGCTCAACAATCGATGGCCAAGGACAATAATACTCGTTATCGCATGATAAATAAAAAGAGAGAAATATTGGTTTGTTCTCTCACTCGCACTTTCATTGAAGACCGAGAGTCCCGAAGATTGCCGAAGATCCTTCGTTTGTGTTTAGTGCACACGGACGCTCGCACGCACACTAGCCCGCTCGCGTGTAAAAGCCGACTGAGAGGCGGGACTTGCTTCCCCACTCTTACAATTATTTTCCCATCTTCAATCCAATTTTATTCGCTTATTTTTAAAAATACGAAGATAACTCATAGAACATTTTTTATGTATATTTTAATTCTCTACAACTTTTGTTTGAAACTTTTTTCGATTAAATGCCTAGATTCTAAGATAAAGCCATTTTATACCAATTTTTATCCTTTTTTACCATTTTTCTCAAAAACTGCACCTTTCACCTCAAAAAAATTAGCACCATTCGATTTAGCGACGTCTATTTACCCTTATATCAAGTTTTCACCTTCTTTCCTGAGATACAGGAAAACGGCCCCCGTTGACTGGACTATTATACGAGGTATATTTATTGCGATTTGATTAGCTACTCCGTTAACTATGATTAATTAATCGATTAATTTTCTTACAGCTCAACAGGTTATTTTATATTGTTTTTTATGGTTTACTGTCTAAACTTACTGGCATTATTCATTTTTATACTCAATAATTGAGTTAAAGATAAATTGATTCCATTTCACAATTTTTTTACAGATATACAGAATAATTTATAGAGATTTTTTCATGCTATTGTTATTTTTTCTTGACTTTGTGATATCATAACCAATTATTCCATTTTCTTCAGTTTTTAATTTTTTATTTACTTCGTCGACTTATATATTTATTTATTTTTTTCCTAAGTTAAAGATACAACTATATATATTTGAAAAATCAGATCCATCGAATCGACGCACTCTCTAGGGGCAATAGAAATCATCCTTTCTTACTGCATACACGTAGACACATTTATAACACTGCGATCGTTCTCTTTGATTAGCTTCGTTATTGAGAGTAAGAATAAAGAAAGACAATCTAAATGTACGATGAAGCGTGTAATTAATCCTCTGCACTCGGCGCCGTTTCAAAACGTACCTACCGGCAATTCGACGCTATTCTTAAGTCATCATATTATATAGCATAACTTTTGAAATAAGTAAGGTATCGTGACGATGTTTGATTTATCTAAATTTGTTCACATCGATGAACATATATTTGCAAACAAATCAGAATTTATTTCTTATTATTTTATACAGTTATATGCTAGACTTACGTTGTCACGCACTGACAGCCGAGTGCAAAGGGTAAAATTGAAAAAATACGATTAATGATATAATACGTCGAATTATTCGCCTAGGTCGAGCAATCAAAGATCTTCGACACGGAAATATCGATGATGGAGAACCTGTTGAGGAAAATGAACGATCTAGTTGGACCAGCTCATATTCTCAGTCCACAGGTCTTCTATACTAAGAAAGAATATCCGGGGTTTCTAGTGATAGAGGATCTAGATCCACTTGGATTTCGCATGGCTGCCCGTCGAGCTGGTCTTGACCTTCCTCACTCCTTGTGTGCGATGCGAGCATTGGCTAGATTTCATGCGAGTAGTTTGGCCATATGCGAAAAGGTAAGAATCTATTTTATCGAAAAAAGGGATTTTCACCTACAGGAGACATTACGGTTGTACACAAACGAATTTTTACTAGCTTTAGTATATTAGTAGTACACCTTTTAGGTATTATCGTGGTAATATATTTCGGTGAACTGGACAGCCAATTGTGAGAAAAAAGCTTCCAAAATTTGCTTTTTTTATACTCGTGCTTATCTTCTTGTAAATTCAATTTTTTATCAATTGGCGTAATAGCGTAGGTAGTAGCGTTTTCGGCTGTCGATCCGATGGGTTTATGTCCGATTCTTCTAGGGGGAATCTTTATTTTATAAGTTATTTAAATATATAAGTTTAAAAAAATTTTTTAACATTTATTAATTTTTAATTATATACAGGAAAGAGAATGAAAATTATCACTAAAAAATTGGAAATATAATAATAAATTTTTAAAAATCTTGCGCAAATAATAAGAAACGATTATTTGGTTGAATTACTGTTATCATTTTATTCTTTAACCAGTAAACATCATATAAAAATATACAATTTTAATAGTAATAAATAACGATTATATATATATATACTTTAATCATTAAAAATTTCATGCAAAAAATTTAATTAATTCAATAAAAATATTTAATAAATATTAATAAATGTGTGTGTGTAAAAAAATTGTTTTAAGCCTATATATCGAAATAACTTAAAAAAAAAAGATTCTCCCAAGAAAAGAATCGGACACTAACCCATCGGATCGGCAGCCGTAAACGCTATTATCTGCGCTATTGCGCTAATTAATAAATAATTAAATTTACAAGAAGATAAGCACATGTATAAAAGAAAGCAAATTTTGAAAGCTTTTTTCTCAAAATTGGCTGGTCAGTTCACCAAAACATTTTATCACGAGAATACCTTAAAGGTACTACTAATATACCAAAGCTCGTAAAAATCCGTTTGTGTACAACCGTATTGTCTCCTTACCAGTAGAAAAAAGCTTCAGGATTATAATGCTTACCATAAGCTGCAAATTTTGTTCCTATGAATAGGAGTGCGAAACTCGCGTAGCTCTAATCAAAATGCATACATGCGAAATGTCTATCTGAAAGAATAAATGAAGTTCAATATCCCTTATAATCCTTTATCGTTGGACGTGTTCCAATGTTAGGCAGGCTTTTTCTTTAGAAAATTTAAAAAGGCTTCTATGCGTGGATATATGTGTAAACGGACATGATGTAACAATAATTATTTCGTAAATCATTTATTTGAAATTAAATATATGTATATCTCAATAATTAGATAATACAATATGTTTTTAGGAACCCGATCACAAAACGCTTTACACCAGAGGATTATACTACGATAAACAAACTTCCGGATTAAGATGCTTCTTCATTCTTGCAACAAAATCGTTAGCCGAACAAGTAAAAAAATGGCCTAATTTTGAGAAGTGAGTTCTATAAATACTTTAGTAAGTTAAAAAAGTTTTCAGTCTAATATATAATAGAAACAATTTTGTTATTGGTCAAATTTACTTAAGTTTTTCCATACATACGGAGGCACTACCAGATGTTAACTTTAGATCGATATAAGACTTGATGGTATATCAATAGTATTCCTTTAAGGTGTTCCCGCATTGAAATTTTAAAACAAGCTGGCTAGCCAATTCCGAGGAAAAAGCCTTCAAGTTTTGGTATGTTTATATACCTGTAATATCATTAAATTATCAAGTTGAACGGTAACGTAGATACTAACGTACTTGCCTATCTCATGAGTGAATTAAAATTCGATTCCTCGTACGGAGATTTTTGGTTTAATAATTATATTACAATTTATAATCTTAAATAAATTCAGAATTACAAATATTATCAAATTAAATAAGAATAATTTTATTTTATCTATAAAATAACTGTTAATCTCAATACGATACTTGAATTACAATTAAAGAATTATATATAAAACTTCAATAGTAATCATTAATAATTGTACACAAAATTTCAAAACTTACGAATGATAAAAAATTATACAAACATTTTTGTATAATAATGAAAGCAATAATGTTATTTATTAGTTATGTATCATTACTGAAATGTTATATACGTAATTATATAACTGTTGAAAAATTAAACTTTAACGATAATTCGAATATTATAATAACTCTTTGACTGCTAAATGCTTTAAGTTGAAATGTTTCGCGTATGCTGAGGACTAAATACTTTTGCGCGCAATGCCGACAGTCGTTATCAGAAAATAAGTAACAAAATATAGCATACCATTCAAAAATGCAAATTTTACCTTTAAATTTCAGATGCAACTAATCCTAGCAACAAAAAATTGACATTACATTATACACCTAAATTTTTCATGCAACTTTTGTTGTATAAACTTTTCTGCTACTATTATACTTTCGGAGCTATCTTGGTGGCAAGAGTTAGTGAATCACCCTGTATATTAGAGATATACGAGAGAAAAAATTTTCAACAATACACATGAGACAGCAGTAAACAGTCAAAGTCTTTTCGCTGAGCGCGCATATGCGTCCATGGGCACTACCGATGGTTTTCGCTGGACGTATATCTGCGCCAGTAGCAGTCAAAGGGTTATTAACACGTTCGTCGCCACGTCACCCAGATCTGGGTAACGGGTATGCTTCCGTGGGGGCCCGTCACCCAAATATGGGTGACGCTCTTCTTATTCAAGTTAATACGACTTTCAGGTGGATTTTTAAACCGAATTTAATGGAATCAGTATTGAAATATAAATATAGGATATACAACATAAAAATACTACAAATATACATATTATACTATACATTTTACTAATTTATATAAGATAACATATTGCATTATACTATCTCGTATGGTGTGCGTTGAAACATTGTAAACATATTTGTGGTGAATTCGGACACTTGGAACAATAGGTCGTAGTTTTTTTTACTAAATATTAGGTCTACCGGAAAGTTCTGTCCGTTTTTAGAATGAAACAAAATGAAACAAAAGGAAAAAAATTTTTTAGAGTGCAACAAAAAGGAGACCTGATAACAAAGTATCAAAAGGAAAATTATCGAAGTATCGAATGAATATCAAAGTATCGAATGGAATATTATGAATGTTATGAATGGAAAACAATACTCGAGTTACGTCCCTGTTATTTCCCGCTTATCGCTCTGTTTATGTTTCGGCGCTCCGACAGTCGAATTTGTTCCTCGGGGAAACTCATTGCAATCGCGCTTGGCGACGAACGTGTTAAACTATTATTTTGTAGATAACATCAAATTATTAGTGTTTAATTTGATAATATTGGTCAATATTGATTTATTTAAAATTATCAATTTTACGAATTATTAAAAAAAACAAATCTCTTCACGAAGAAACGAGTTCTGACCATTTTAATATTATAATTAAATGATTTATACACGAATATAAACACAAGCAAGCGAAACATTAAAAATATTTTTCTCGAAATTAACTAGTCAGCTTGCTTAAATATTTTAATGCGAAAGTACTTTAAAAATATGCTCTACTAATATACCAAGTCTTATACTGATCTAAAATTAACATCTGGTAGTGTCTTTTTGATAATCTAAAAAATTCATGGATAAGAATAGGCTCAAAACTTTTCAACCAACCCTCGTATGTATAAGTTATATGTGTAAATAATTTTATTAAATGTATTCATAGATATGGAGAGAAAATTGACAAAATATCGGATAAAATCTATTATGAGACTAGCAACGCAATAAAACACCGAGATGATGAATTTAATGTTATAAATCATGGTGACTTCTGGGTGAACAATATGATGTTTCGTTATAATGATGAAGGAAAACCGATCGATCATATCTTTGTGAGTATAACGATACGATTTCTATTCGTCGTTTCCCATTTTTCTTTGATCATTGGAAAGATTTTAAAGGTACATCGTTTCTCGAGGGAAAATGTTCAAAGTAAAAACAACCATTGATGAAAGCTTAGTTTTTCATAATTGATTCGACATGTAATAGATAATCGATTAATCTGTTTGTAAGATTTAATAACGAGGGAAAGAAATCTGAAAAGAATTTCTTATAGGACTGCAGGTATACATAAACATGCAGCTTGGTAAATACCGAAAGCCGGAAAGTTAAAACGTTCGAGTTCAATCAGATTTAGCTTATTCTTTATTTCTATGTAGGCTACCTAGTTTGGAAACTCATCAGCCTTTAAATTAAGACCAAAAGGTTTGCCATTTTGCAAAGGAAAAGCTATGCGCTCATATTTTTTTGTTATCCTCTACATCTGAAAAAAAAACAATTCAACAATATCGAAAGATAAGATATTCAGTAAATCATGGTCGTCGTTTTCAAGTCACAAGATAACAAAATCATCTTAAACAAATTATAAGTGACTTTATTTTTCGAAGGAAAAGAAACAAATCCAAATTCTATCGTATGTTTATCGAAAGAGAACATACCCGGAATAGATTTTAGGGTAAATTTTGATCGATGAAATTTATTATTTTTTTCTATATTCACAGGAGAGCGACATCTTTATAGCAAAAGATAAAAATGTTCGGATATGTAACGTCAAAGGTACAACGACTCCTCGTATTGATACGCGTTATGAATAATGAAATAAACTCGATTTTATCGCGTACAGGTGTACCAAGAAAGGACCTGTCCGTACTGATCGCGATTAACACTAGAAAATCCGACGATTGACGTATACCTACTTCTATCAAAAAGCTCAAATATTTGTTTTTTTAAGTTATTAAGTTATTTAAGAAAAGACGTAGCAATTTTTACGTTTTTATATAAATTTATCTATTTTATGAGCGAAAATTAAATATTAACTGAATAAGAATAATAATATAATAACATCAACTTTAAAAAGAATTACGCGTAAAATTCAAAGTCATTCTTTACAAGTTACAATTATTTAAGAGGTAAGATGCAGTCTGAGGCGTGAAAAAAAGGAGAATTTTTAATAATTTTGTTCTTATAATAATTAGATTTGTTTTAAAAAACTGATTACACAGAATTTTTATATTATGTTTCAACTTGACTTGTACAAAATTCCAGAAAAAAATATTAATTATTTATAAAAATATCGCCATCCTTGTTGGACCCCGTTTCGCATGTAGTGCTTTGCAGTGACTGTCAAAATATTGTGGGAAATAAAAGGCCTGGTGTTAATTGATTGTAATTTCTTTAACCTAAAAAAATCAAATTTTATTAACTAACAAATGATCTTAACTTAAATTCATTTTTTTTGCACTTTTTATTCTGATGCTTATCTTTACTCTGACGATTCTCTTTACTCTTTACTCTGATACTTCTCTTACACGCGACTATTCTCTTTACTCTTTACTCTGATATTACTTTCACACGACTAACTAAAATCCGTCTTTTCTGTATCTCGCTGCTTACCGCATATATACACATACACACTTTCTCCTATATATATATATATATTCGCCTTTATCTTACATCACTTATTTCTTCATCTACGCAAAACACACATTCACACGCATACTCTCTCATTCCTTCATATCATAGCAACGGAGGACAACGTTTTTTGTGGCTTTACCTATCAGAAAAACATCTTTATCATATCTTGAAATAGCTCTGTCGATTTGGAAGCATCTTCGTCTTATTCTAGAAGTATCTATTTATAGTCTTTTCTTTATTGCGTATTTACCTGAAACTAGCTTTTCGGTTGAAATCCCCACTTCGTACCATCGCGAGAACAACGGATTACATAACACAATCATCATCGTTAATACAATCATCACGTGATACCACAATTTAAAATTCCAGACCACGTGTGTCGGCTATCTGAAATTTGACATTCCCATTACACTTTTTGCACTTTACAAGATTCAAAATAGCCGTAATACAGAAATAAAGTTTATTATTCTATATTTAAAACGACTATCTTCAGGTAAATCATCTTCTATGTCACATTTTAATTTTTTAGCTGATGAACTTGCAACACTTTCATCACGTTCCGCTATTTTTGGATTGAAAACATCTTGCCTTTTAACGGTACGCGACTATACAGTCAATTAATTCGTTTCTTTATTTTCACCTTTCGATGTTTCTCCTTTCTTTTTGTTTCCACAGAAGTATTTATAAAATATAATAGGCGGATCGAAAACGGTTGCTTTCTGCTTCCATCTGTTACCTATCAATTGTAGGATATCTTGGAAACTATTCATCGGATTAACTTGAATTTTGCAGAGAATATTTTTTAAACATCATACTTCAAGAAAAAAAACCAAAAAACAAATCCATTTTTAGAAAATCCTGACTGCATCTCACCCCTTAAGCAGAACACGTACGACAAAAAAAATATTCGTCGCTTTATTATTAGTATATTCTACGTTCAATCGTTAGTAAATACGGACATGTTTATCTACCGCTCCCGAGAGAGAATGTAAGTATTTAAATAATAATACATTATGTTGAGATACTGTGTAACGTATATTAGGTTTACATCGCAAATACAAGGGTGAGCGACCAGTGTTCTATCGAGGTAACACTGCACCCACGCAGATAACCGCGTGTTCAAGCCTTTAGCAAAAAATCTTTGACCATGGAAATTAACAACATCCCACCTCTTAAAATCGTCAATAACGGCAACAGATTCATTATTCAAAATACCGAAATAGGTCAATCGTCGATGGAAACAAAACAATCCTCTAACCTAGCTCGTACAGAAAAGAGAATAATCAAAATAGATAATAGAAACTCGTGTATGGAAAGTGAGATGGATACAGACTCGGAAGATTTGTAAAACTGGTTTCCCGCTAAATCAACCAAGTTACAAAACTCAAAAAAACTCAAGATAAATGAACAAAAAAACATTAATAATAACTCTTGCATCATTGCCAACAAAATGACTCCAAGACATACCATTAAATTATACACTATATCAGTGTGGTTTATGTAGATGTATATAAGGTAAATAATCTTAATTCCTATACTGTTGAGATTTTTACGGAAAGTAAAACTCAATCGGTTGTTCTGTAACAGAAAAACGACAATGAAAGTTACTTTTTCCTCGTTACACTTTTATTTACTCTTTTTTTTATTAAGCTTCTTATCTTTATTATGACACTAAAAATTATCACACACGTGTCTTCTGTTCTCTTTGTTTGTATCTATGTGTTCCTCTCTATCCATCAATCCATGTTGTCAAGTTCACTACCGACCGCGATAGCGCGACAAATTCAATTTAAAGAAAGTACATTTTCTTTACATGTATATACAAAATTTATAATAGGTTTGATATTTATTGAAAATAATTCAAGACTAGAATTTTATCCAGGCACTTAAGCAAAACCTCAATATTGTATAGTAAATAAATTACATTTTCTTATGAAAGTAATAAGTTTATTTATTTGATTAGAAGTGAACGATAATTACATTGATAGCATTATTATTGTATTTGCCAAAATTCCTCCAACACGGAGTCCTCCGGCGATTGGATTAAGCTAATTATGAGGAGGGTGAAAAGGTGAATTAAAATAAATAAAACACTAGGTTGAGCCAATTAGTGCAATGCTTTATTGGCTCGTCAGGGAAAAGCCTTGCGGCAATAAAACCCACGAACTATGTCCGTGATCTACTTCTCGTCACGATTAACCCGGATGGGCAATCTCGTTGAAAAAAATAGAAATTATATCTCTCACCGTTAATTATCGCCTCTACGTCTCGGTTATCGTGGTTATATATTAATTATCGCTTATGCGATATACCACTGTGATGGCGCTATACTCTTAGGTATAGCCGTTACAATCCGTGAACTCTCTCCTCCACGATGCGAGTCACCGTCCTCTTATATTATCGACTTTGCGATCCACCACCGTCGTTATAATATCTGTAAGACGTATTCGTCTTAACAGGTAAATTCTTTGTCCTTCTAATACTTCTCTCGCTCGTTGTCTCCAAGTATTCTCGTAGGCGTCCAGCGAAGGACTAGACTGAATGTTTTTTGTAATGGGACCTTCAGGGTGCACTCACTCGACGGTCGAGTGGTGGGGGTGTGGACGCTAGTGTCTAGTAACTCTCTATCGATTAGTGCGCGCACAATAAATCTCGTTTTTTAGTTACTATCGATTTTTGGATACGATCGATTCCGACCGTACAATTATGATAACAGTAAGAGACATTTTAATATATGATGTTTTATTGAACGCGATAACGAAGATTTCCAGATTAATCAATATTATTTGAAATGAAAATAATGCTTAGTTCGCATTTTGAGCTCACGCTACTTATTTTCGTTGTTAACGTTTAACTAAACTAGACGGAAACTATTGGTTTATATTCGTACAATTGAGAAATCCCACATTGACATGTGAACGCTTTAATACGTCTTATTTTCCAAAAGAAAATCAAACGCAAGAAAAATACATTAAATATTGCTATAAATACTTTTATACTAGTTTTTTTTATAAAGATCAGCTAATTATTATATTCTTATCTCGTAATAAAATTGATTTCTTCATGACTAATGAAATACACACACACACACAGACAGAATAATCTAATGGTACGATCGAAAGAATATATATATCATGTAAAAAACGTTAGCATATGAGATTGTATAACATGAGTTAATATGTGTCAATGAGCAAAAAGTATGACCAATAAAGAATTAAAGATTTATTCATAATATTCTTCTTTGTTATCAACTAACAATAAGTCACATAAATATTTTTTTATAATTCTTTAAAATATCATTTTTTTTTACTTTGTCCATTCCTTTAATTTTTTTTTATTTTTAATTTTACTTAATATGTTTATATTTAAAATACACTATATGAGCAGTATGATAAGAGAGTTAGTTTTATTTTTGAAGTTATACTTATTTTGGCGCGTTGGGGAAATGTAATGGGGAGTGATTTTGTTCCGAGCGTCTGGAAAAACTACACCATGAAGTTTGTCAGTATTTACGACGCGCGGCAAAGCGTTTTTATGTATACGGCATGAAGTTGTCTTCTCTTCTTCTTTCCCTTTTTTTCTCAAGCGAGTCACCCATCTAAATACTAATCGTACTAGCGCTGCTTTACTTAAATGATCGAGCGAGAACTAATGCTGTAATCGCGCCATGGCTTCACGTTGACGCGTGAAGTAATTCGATATATCTCTCATATATTTAATGTGGACTGATATCTATATTTGATATTTCTTTTTCTTTATTTTATTCTTTCTTATATATATAATAATAATTATTTTTTTTTTTTAAGTTATTTTTTTCTTTGAAGTTTTTTTTTGAAGTTATTTTTGAGATTATTGAGGTTATGTTCGTTTTGGTACGGCAAAGAAGTATAACTTCTTACGTGCGTACATAAGTACACACACCAGTTTTTTTATATTCTTTCTTATATATATATTTTTTTTTAAGTTATTTTTTTCTTTGAAGTTTTTTTTTGAAGTTATTTTTGAGGTTATTGAGGTTATGTTCGTTTTGGTACGGCAAAGAAGTATAACTTCTTACGTGCATACATAAGTATACACACCGGTTTTTCTATATTTATCTTTTTATTATACCTTTTTTGTGATAAGGTTTTCACCACTATGTATAGCTTGTATGACTAATAAGGAATCTTATTAATAACATTAATTGTCGTAATTTTTATTCGTAACATCATTAGTTGAATTTTTGTTTGAAAAAAAAGGTACGATAACAAAAGTAGGAGAAAAAAGTTACCTTATTTCGTTCCTTTTTTTTCTATTAAGTAATAAAATGGAAGAAAAACAGAAAAAGAAGAGGTATGAATAAAAGATAATTTAAATGTAATAGTGACACCCTTTATCTAAATGAGTAAGCAAATTTTATCAAATATCAAACACTCTAATCTGTAGTTACTAAAAATTTGCTAATAACGCTTCCAGTTTGCTTACAATTTAGTGGATTTTCACGAGAATATAAATAACGAACGAAAGACTATTTTATTTTCTATAGATAAGATACTCTAATAAAGAAGTGTTGTAGTGAAGAGAAACGAATTGTTACTTGTAGAGAATACGATCTATCAGGTTAGTTGGTGAAATAATACGATATTAATATTAATAATTTATTCTAAATCAAGAAAATAATGTTACAATAGATGTTGATAAAAAAGCTTGAAAATTTATTCGTGCATTTTTTTTGCAAAAATAATCATTCATTTGAATGAAATCATATAGTGAATCTTTAGGATTAACGATTCGAAATATCAAAGGTAACTGAAATTCCTCGATGAGAGATTGCCTCTAGGAGTTGATTGCGTACACCGGTTTTCCATGGCTCATTCGTCTGTTGCTCGTTCAAAGAGAGTGGTCAAGTTCTCCTTGATTTCTAAAAGTTCTTAATTGTAAACCTGACCTTGCATTAGTTGATATTTGTGAAGGTGAGTATAAATGTAATTTCATATCTTCGTTCAATCGTTAGTAAATACGGATGTGTTTATCTACCGCTCCCGAGAATATAAGTATTTAAATAATAAATATGTTAAGATACAGTGTAACGTACGTTAGGTTTACATCGCAAATACATAGGTCAGTCAAAAAGAGCCAAATTAAAACTTTTTCGGAGTAGGAGCTAATTTTTTGATCTAAAAGTAATTCGACGACGAATCGAATGGTGCTAATTTTTTTGCAATTGGATGGCACGTTTTTAAGAAAAGGGGTTAAAATGGGTAAAAATAGCTTTTTCTTAGAATCTAGGCATTTAATCGAAAGAAGTTTCAATCAGAAGTTGTAGAGAATTGAAAAATACATAAAAAATGTTGGAAGGTTTATCTTGGTATTTGCAAAAATAAGCGAGAAAAAGATAGTAAAAGATAATTGTAAAAGTGAAGGACTAGTCCCACCTCACAGTCGGTTTTACATGTGAACGGGCTAGTGTGCGTGCGAGCGTCCGTGTGTACTAATCCACAAACGAAGCATTTTCGACAATCTCCGGGTCTCTCGCCTTTGAATGCGAGTGCGAGTGAGAGAAGAAACCGATATTTCCTCCTTTCTATTCGTTCAGGCGATAGAGAGTATTTTTTTTTCAAGGCCATCAACTGTTGAGCGTTCTATATCCAAGTCGAGTTGGACAAGAAACCGATATTTCTCGTTCTATTTTTTCATTCGGTAGGAAGCATTTTCGTTTTGGTCATCGGGTGTGTCGGGCGTTCTGTATATCTATATATATCGGCGTATAAGCGCGGAGTTTTTAAATCGAATCTTGATGCTTATGACACGCCGTTTTTTTATTTATTGTCGAAAAGAGTGAACCTTGAACAAAAGAAAAACAATAATTCATTTTAACAGAAACTATTATAATTTAGTAGAGAGTAAAAATAATGAATTAATTTTGAGTCTGGACACATCAAATTTATTGGTATAATTAATTGATATAAATTTTTTATTTCACAAAAATTTATTTCTGTGTCAAATTGAATACGTATTCTTTTTAAGACGAAATTTAAAATTTAAATATTTTTCCTATTAAATTATGTATTTTATAAAATTTTAAATTACTTACTGATTTTTTGTCTCGTAGAAATTTATTTGTGTATCAAATTGAATACTTATTTGAAAAAGAATATATACAGTATACTGTCGATTTGGAAGCATCTTCGTTATTTCTAAGCAACAGGTATGCCGTATAAGTATTTGAGAATGTTTCTAAACTGTTGATACCCTTTCGTATCAAGTATCACAAGACACATCTTGACAAGGATAAGATTAGAACTAGTAAACAGTTATTTTGAGTCTTAGACAATGTTTTGTAAATTATCATACAAAAATAAACTACAGACATTAAAATTACAAAATTATATTCTTAATGGTAGAAATACAAATAAACTATCAAAATATAACAATTTTTATAAGATAATTTATGTAGAAGATAATTTTATTTTACTTATAATGTGCCTGACACATGCGCGAAAATCGCGTCGACCTGCTAATCACCCGGCCGAAAATGTCGCCGACCGCAAAAGATAAAACTCTTTTTTTGCACACTTTACTCTGATACTACTCTTACTACACATACACACTTTCTCCTATACATTATATTCGCCTTTATCTTACATCACTTATTTCTTCATCTACGCAAAACATACGTACACACGCATACACACATACTCTCTCATTCCTTCATATCATAACAACGGAGGACAACGTTTCTTGCGGCTTTACCTATCAGAAAAACATCTTTATCTAATCTAGAAATAGCTCTGTCGATTTGGAAGCATCTTCGTCTTATTCTAGAAGTATCTATTTATAGTCTTTTCTTTCTTGCGTATTTCACCTTAAACTAATTTTTCGGTTGAAATCCCCACTTCGCATCATCGCCAATAGCAACGGATTTCATAATCAATGTACGCTACAAGGATTTTCTCTTTTACTTTCTTAGATTCCCACAATATCTTACTAGATCATCCAAAAAAAAATAACATATAAATTATTAGTTTAATAATAAATCTAGTTGTTTATCAAAGCTTTTTTATTTTTTTGAAAATGAACAAAATGACGGCACTTGGCTTTTTTTTCCTATTTTCGACAGAAAAATTATGAGTCTATTGTAAAAATAAATTGAAGTTTTTACGTAAATAAAAATCCTTCGATGAAGCACTAGTATTTAGTGCTTTTAATAAACATTCCAAATTTCATCAAAATCCATCGAGTGTTATTGAATTATAGTGGTCACCGACTGGACAAACATTGTTTCGAGAAAAACGCATTTAAGGATTTTTTATTTAGATACTGTATTATATTTTCGTAACATTTTGAGCTCAATGGGTGAAGCTAAACTTTTTTTATATATTTTGATCCACTGAATCCGAATATCACAATTTTCAAAAAATTATAGTTTTTCGGGATGAATTATTCTTTTTTTTTTATATTTTTGGCAACTTCAAAACGAAAGTATTCTATACAAAATCTTGCTAAAGCTCATAGTTTCTGAGCTTATACATTTTTGAAAATTTTTAAAAAATTTTCCAATCTTACACTTAATTTATGTACTTATAGAAATACTAATAAATAATTACTTACATTATTATATATATTATGTGTACAAATAAGTTTTCGCAGTTTTTTGTCAAAAAAATAATATTTATTGTGAAAGAACGGTAGTTTAAATTTAATCGAAGTATTGTCCATCATTAGCAAGTACTTTTCTTATTTTTCAGGCAGCGTTCGGATTCCATGTCTGAAGAACTCCTTATCTTTTGAGGCTATCTACAAATCAACGCAATTTTTGGTATCTTATATAATGTGAACCGCTTCTCCGACAGAGCATGTGCCATTGACCAGAATAGATGATAGTCGGACGGCGCAATGTTTGGTGAATACAACGGGTGGGGTAATACTTCCCAATCAAGTGTTTTCAAATAATTTTTCACCGGAACCGCTACATGCGGACGAGAATTATCACGTAGAAGAATAATTTTGTCGTGTCTGGAGTAGTATTGAGGGCGTTTTTCCTTCAGAGCTCGGCTCAATCTCATTAATTGTGTTCGGTAGAAAGTTCCAGTGATTGTTTCGCTTGGATTAAGCAACTTGTAATATACCACACCCCAGCTGATCCCAACAAATACACAGCATGAGTTTTTTTCCATGAATAATCGGTTTTGCTGTGGATGTTGACGCGTGACCAGGTAGTCCCCATGATTCTCTTCTTTTTGGATTATCATAATGTATCCACCTTTCATCACCAGTGACGATTCGATGTAAAAAAAATTTTTTTTGTGCCTAACAAGCAGCATTTCACTCATGCATAATCGGCGTTAAACATCTCTCCGCTTTAATTCGTATGGAACCCAATTACCTTGTTTATGAATCATTCCTAACGATTTTAAACGATGTGAGACTGCTTGCTTGGTGACTTCTAAAGTAAGTGCAAGTTCCTTTTGTGTTTGAGACGAATCTTCCTACAATAATTCCACTATTTCTAAATCCTTGTAAATTTGTGGCCTTCCACTGCGATCTTTGTCTTTTACGTCGAAATCACCGTTTTTAAACTTTTGAAACCACTCATAAATTGTTCTCTCACTCAAAACAGCCTCATTATATGCTTCTACGAGCAATCGATGCGCCTCAGCTGCAGATTTTTTTAAATTAAAGAAGTAAATTAAAAGTTCCCGAAAATGACGCTTATTTGGCTCAAATTTAGACATTTTTGGATAAAAAAAATATATGATGCTAATAAGAAGTTAATAATATGATATAGTTATGTTGCTCTTGAATGATTAACCTAATTTTCAAGCCGGTTATCATCTGCGAATTCTAACGTAAGCCTTGTGCAATGCCATTTTTCTCAAAACTGCGAAAACTTATTTGTACACCTAATATATATATACAAGGAATGTTATCTTTAATACAATCTTCACGTGATACCACAATTTTAAATTGTGTGTATATAGACCACGTATGCTGGCTGGCTAAAATTTCACATCCTCATTACACTTTTTGCACTTTACAAGATTCGAAATAGCCATAATATAGAAATAAAATTTATTATTCTATATTCACACACGACTATCTGCAGGTACATCAACATCTATTAGGTGTACAAATAAGTTTCCGCCGTTTAATGTAGATAGCGCGGCGCGGAGTTTCCGTTAACTTTCGCAGATGATATCCTGCTTAAAAATTAGTTTGGACGTTTAAGAACAACATAACCTATTAATATTATTGATTTCATTTTGGTAAAATATAATTTTTTTAGTTAAATATTTCCAAATTTGAGCCAAATAATCGTTATTTGCGGAAAATATTAGTTTACTTCTTTAATATAAAGAAATCTGCTGCTGAGGCGCATCGATTGCTCGTAGAAGCATATGGTGAGACTGCTTTGAGTGAGAGAACGTGTCGTGAGTTGTTTCAAAAGTTTAAAAACGGTGATTTCGACGTAGAAGACAAAGATCGCAGTGGAAGGCCAAAAATTTACGAGGATGCAGAATTGGAGGAAATTTGTAGGAAGATTCATCTCAAACACAAAAGAACTTGCTGTAACATTAGAAGTCACTTAACAAGCAGTCTCACATCGTTTAAAATCATTTGGAATGATTAATAAACAAGGAAATTGGGTTCCGTACGAATTAAAGCCGAGAGATATTGAACGCCGATTATGCTTAAGTGAAATACTGCTTGCTAGACATAAAAAAGGGTTTTTTAATTCGTATCATCACAGGTGACGAGAAATGGTTACATTATGATAATCCAAAAAGAAGAAAATCATGGGGATTACCAAGCTATGCGTCAACATCAACAGCAAAACCGAATATTCACGGAAAAAAAACTCATGCTGTGTATTTGTGGATCAGCTGGGTGTAGTTATTATGAGTTGCTTAATCCGAGCGAAATAATCACCGGAGCCCTCTATCGAACACAATTAATGTGATTTAGCCGAGCTTTGAAGGAAAAACGCCCTCAATACTATTCTAGACACGAAAAAATTATTCTCCTGCATGACAATGCTCGTCCACATGTAGCGGATCCCGTGAAAAAGTATTTGGAAACACTTGATTGGGAAGTGTTACCCCACCCGCCGTATTCACCAGACATTGCACCGTCCGATTATCACTTATTTCGGTCCATGGCACATGCTCTGTCGGGCAGCGGTTCAAATCATATGAAGATACCAAAAATTGGGTTGATTCGTGGATAGAATCAAAAAACAAGGAGTTCTTCTGACGTGGGATCCGAATTTACCTGAGAGATGAAAAAAGCAGTCATTGCAAGTGATGGACTGTATTTTAAATAACCTTAAAAACTACCATTCTTCTAGAATAAATACTTAATTTTTAATAAAAACGGCGGAAACTTATTTGTACACCTAATATGTTTACATTTTAATTTTTTAGCTGATGACTTGTAATACTTTCTTGTTGTTTCCACAGGAATATTCCATAAAATATAATGGGCAGGTCGAAAACGGTTGCTTTCTGCTTCGTCTGTACATATCAATATAGGATATCTCAGAAACTATTCATCCGATTAACTTGAATTTTGCAGAGAATATTTTTTAAACATCATACTTCAAGAAAAAAAAGCCAAAAAACAAATCCTTTTTAGAAATCCTGACTGCATCTTACCCCTCAAAGAAACTGACATTACGCTGATCTTTATAGTAACGGAAATTAAGAATAATTATATTTATATATATAATATATTATATAATATATAATAATATTTTTAATATACTAAATAATAATTTAATTTTTAAGTTAAATGATAACTGTGAATAAGTTATTTATTAATTAATTAGTTACAATTTTAATAAGAATAAATAATTACTTTATTTTTACAATAATAATTTTTTATTATAATAATAATTGAATTCGTATCTTTTTCTATATTACCTCTTCTACCCATTACAATGTGGAAGTTTAGAAGATTATTAATCAAAACTTTCTGTGCATTCTATAGATGTTACCAGAATATATACATTGACCGTGACATATACAAAAAATGAATTGAAAGAATGAATTGGTTCGCGTACTTCGCTAGGGGCAAAAACGTTGAAAGAAAATATATATTCCGCTGCTGATATAAGTTATTGTAAAGAATCGTTTTAGTATCCTAACAACGAATAGTACATAGATTTCTGATGAAATTCTCCGATTTCAAGTTTAATTTCAGAAATGGCCGAAAAGACACCATTATGGCTGAGCCTCGAGTTTTTGGAAAATATGTGCGGAAGGTGAAAAATGACAATTCGATCAGTGTGATCGATATCTTCTAAACCGGCGACAGCTAAGGGGACAACTATAGTAGCGATTTGTACAGAGTTTCAGTTGAATTTGCATCCAAACAGATGACCGAGAAGTTTGAACAAAATATCCTTCATGTTAAAGTCGCACCATCGGGAGATACTGTGCAAAGAAAAGTGGTAGGTATTATAGTCTTTTGTTTTTAAATTAGATTCACGATTGAGAGCATGATCCTAGGTACAAGGAGGACGATCGACATATGCGTTTTCGTCCAATTTGTGTTGTTGAAAATGAGGAAATAGCAGGTACTATAAATTCTCCACGAGGGGGATGGGTTGTGTTCAGGAATTCAGATTTTAGTACGTGTGATTTTATAAATAAACAAAATTAGTTAGGGCGAAGTTAACGTAACTGATTATATTAAATATAATTTATTATTTTATAAAAGCTAATGTAGGATTTTAATAGGAAAAACAGTTTATTACAATTTCTAATGGTTATTACAAAACGCAGATCTTCTCTCTTACAACGCTCAACACTCACTACTCTTTGTCGCTCGTGCATCATTTCGTCGAATTCACCCGTCCTTTATTTCGTCCGTTTATCATGGTTACTTAAAATCTAACCGATACCTATCGCCTTTTGCTAACAAACCAGCGTCTTTGTCGGCAGACCCAAACGAACGTCAATCAACGGAAGCGGATAACGGTCCTTCTAACCGATACCTATCGCCTTTTGCTAAACAAACCAGCGTCTTTGTCGGCAGACCAAACGAACGTCAATCAACGGAAGCGGATAACGGTCCTTCACTATTTTCTTATTTTATCTTTCGGTAGTCCACGCAGAGCCTTGTACACACCGTCCTTTTTCTTTACTAGTACAACCGGACTCGCGTACTCAGATAACGATGGTTGAATAATACCGCTAGATAACCAATCACTGATGTGATTCTCTACCTCCTGCCTTTCCGACGGAGGTAAACGTCTTGGCCGCTGATAAACTGGCTCTTCGTCTTTTAGCATCAAACTCATTTAACACCAACATCGCGCACTTTCACCGGATTATAATTACTAATCAAATCCTACCAATTTTTATGCTCACTCGACGGAATGTACGACAGATCTAACTCATTCGTATCATATACACAGTCTATCTTTAAGATTTCGACTACTTCCCTCGCTGTTCTCCCCGCTTCCCGACGGTTTGCTAATTGCAATTTTTCCCTCTCTAATATTAATATCCACCGTATCCAAGAATCAGTTCCTATCAAAACAGCATGCTGCATCAATGTATCGGGTACCACGGAAATTTCAATGGTATATTGATTACCATCAACCTCAATACCCCAAGAATTCCCCTAACGTTTTTTGTCCTCCGAGCCTATTCCAGAAATCTGATCTCATTCGGTTTCAATCTAGGCGATCCTATTTGTATGTATTGTGCGGCTCTCATTAGAGATATATCGCGTCCGGTAGCGATTATCGCGTCGATTTTCTGACCATTTATACTACTTCTTTGTAATACTTACCACGCACCGATCGCAAGATACATGATCTTTGTTAGTAATACGGTTTTCTAGGCAATTAACCGCGATATGACCAAATTCTCTAATTCGAAGCACTTCGTACCTCTACTCTATATGGACATCCTCGCTAAAATGACCCATCGCACCGCAATTTTTGCACCTCAAACGGTTATCTGATACGCTATTTATCTTTCTTCTAACGCTAGCGTCATGTTGCTTTGACGTGTCGTCGAGTTATCCATCTTCGCCTGTTGCGGGCGTCCTTGTAGCGATATATGCTCGAACGCGCTCAGAAGGGATTCCTTCCTTTTATGACCATGCACCCTTGCTTGATCTCGTAGCGATCGATCTGGTATCCCAGCGATGACGAATTCGATCATTTCTTCCTCGTCGATCTCTATCCGGTTCGCTAGATATTTCTCATGGAAGTAATCGCTAAAAGACTCGTCACGCTTCCAAACATTCCTGGAACCTCGTTCGTAAGGTCATCTTGCTGATTCGCTGATGGAACATTTTTCGCAACTCAACTAAAAGTTCATCCACTGTGAGATGCAGGTATTCTCTCCGCGATCTAAACCACTCTAACGCTCGCCCCTTTAAACGCTGTACGATCATCACTTTCGCCTGGTCTTCGGTCAAATGATACATGTCACGCAGGTAGTTTACGTGGTCTTCCCATATTGTAAACTCATCTGCCTCCCCTTCAAAGTATCCAATCAATTCAGTAACAGCTTTAAAGATAATTTATTTATCTCCGTTTGCGCAGGTGGCCGGTTCGCCTTTTCCAACTCGTACGACTGACCAATAGCAGGACTTTGTGTCCTTCGCAGGATCTCTATTTCCTTCCACGCTAGTTCTACTTCTCGTTCCGCTATCTCTTTCTCTTTTCGAAAGATTTCCATCTCTCGTCTTAAAAGCGCAAGCTCATCTATACTCTCTCACCGCGGCTACGGTTGTGTTCCGCGTTTCTTCGACATCCCTCCTCGCAATACTGTCTCCTATTACCCAATTTCCCGATGGATCAGCTTCCATAAGGCGGGCTATCAACTCGCTTTTAACACCTGTCGTGGCAAGTCCCAAAGCTGCCAACTTCTCCTTCAATTCCGATACCAAAAATTCCGAAGGCGCTTTACGTACGTCGCTCATGATTTTTTTCTTCTTCCAACGCTAATTCTTCACTATCGCAAAGGTTCACACCAATTCACTATCGCACAAGTTCACATCAATTCACTATCGCAAAACTTCACATAATTTCGCTATCGCAATATTCGTTGTTGTTTTTCCGCAATCCTACTCTTCGCACGCTGTAGCTCTTCAATCCCGGCTGAGCCCCCAATTTTGTAGGATTTTTAATGGGAAAAACAGTTTTATTACAATTTCTAATGGTTATTACAAAACGCAGATCCTCTCTCTTAAAACGCTCAACACTCACTACTCTTTGTCGCTCGTGCATTCATTCGTCGCATTCACACCGTCCTTTATTTCGTCCGTTGTATCAGGTTACTTAAAATCTAACCGATACCTATCGCCTTATGCTAACAAACCAGCGTCTTTGTCGGCAGACCCAAAAAATAAGACGGCGACGCTTACCGTCTCCTACATTAATAAGAATAAAAAAATATTATTTCTGTTACATAAAATTTATAATCTTATACGAGGTATATTTATTGCGATTTGATTAGCTACTCCGTTAACTATGATTAATTAATCGATTAATTTTCTTACAGCTCAACAGGTTATTTTATATTGTTGATTTTATGGTTTACTGTCTAAACTTAATGTAACTGGCAATTACATTTTGCATGCGGTATTATTCATTTTTATACTCAATAATTGAGTTAAAGATAAATTGATTCCATTTCACAATTTTTTTACAGATATACAGAATAATTTATAGAGATTTTTTCATGCTATTGTTATTTTTTCTTGACTTTGTGATATCATAACCAATTATTCCATTTTCTTCAGTTTTTAATTTTTTATTTACTTCGTCGACTTATATTTATCTATTTTTTCCTAAGTTAAAGGTACAACTATATATTTGAAAAATCAGATCCATCGAATCGACGCACTCTCTAGTGGCAATAGAAATCATCCTTTCTTACTGCATACACGTAGACACATTTATAACACTGCGATCGTTCTCTTTGATTAGCTTCGTTATTGAGAGTAAGAATAAAGAAAGACAATCTAAATGTACGATGAAGCGTGTAATTAATCCTCTGACTCGGCGCCGTTTCAAAACGTACCTTACCGGCAATTCGACGCTATTCTTAAGTCATCATATTATATAGCATAACTTTTGAACTAACGATGTTTGATTTATCTAAATTTGTCACATCGATGAACATGTATTTGCAAACAAATCAGAAATTATTTCTTATTATTTTATACAGTTATATGCTAGACTTACGTTGTCACGCACTGACAGCCGAGTGCAAAGGGTAAAATTGAAAAAATACGATTAATGATATAATACGTCGAATTATTCGCCTAGGTCGAGCAATCAAAGATCTTCGACACGGAAATATCGATGATGGAGAACCTGTTGAGGAAAATGAACGATCTAGTTGGACCAGCTCATATTCTCGGTCCACAGGTCTTCTATACTAAGAAAGAATATCCGGGGTTTCTAGTGATAGAGGATCTAGATCCACTTGGATTTCGCATGGCTGCCCGTCGAGCTGGTCTTGACCTTCCTCACTCCTTGTGTGCGATGCGAGCATTGGCTAGATTTCATGCGAGTAGTTTGGCCATATGCGAAAGGTAAGAATCTATTTTATCGAAAAAAGGGATTTTCACCTACAGGAGACATTACGGTTGTACACAAACGAATTTTTACTAGCTTTAGTATATTAGTAGTACACCTTTTAGGTATTATCGTGGTAATATATTTCGGTGAACTGGACAGCCAATTGTGAGAAAAAAGCTTCCAAAATTTGCTTTTTTTATACTCGTGCTTATCTTCTTGTAAATTCAATTTTTTATCAATTGGCGTAATAGCGTAGGTAGTAGCGTTTTCGGCTGTCGATCCGATGGGTTTATGTCCGATTCTTCTAGGGGGAATCTTTATTTTATAAGTTATTTAAATATATAAGTTTAAAAAAATTTTTTAACATTTATTAATTTTTAATTATATACAGGAAAGAGAATGAAAATTATCACTAAAAAATTGGAAATATAATAATAAATTTTTAAAAATCTTGCGCAAATAATAAGAAACGATTATTTGGTTGAATTACTGTTATCATTTTATTCTTTAACCAGTAAACATCTATAAAATATATACAATTTTAATAGTAATAAATAACGATTATATATATATATATACTTTAATCATTAAAAATTTCATGCAAAAAATTTAATTAATTCAATAAAAATATTTAATAAATATTAATAAATGTGTGTGTGTAAAAAAATTGTTTTAAGCCTATATATCGAAATAACTTAAAAAAAAAAGATTCTCCCAAGAAAAGAATCGGACACTAACCCATCGGATCGGCAGCCGTAAACGCTATTATCTGCGCTATTGCGCTAATTAATAAATAATTAAATTTACAAGAAGATAAGCACATGTATAAAAGAAAGCAAATTTTGAAAGCTTTTTTCTCAAAATTGGCTGGTCAGTTCACCAAAACATTTTATCACGAGAATACCTTAAAGGTGTACTACTAATATACCAAAGCTCGTAAAAATCCGTTTGTGTACAACCGTATTGTCTCCTTACCAGTAGAAAAAAGCTTCAGGATTATAATGCTTACCATAAGCTGCAAATTTTGTTCCTATGAATAGGAGTGCGAAACTCGCGTAGCTCTAATCAAAATGCATACATGCGAAATGTCTATCTGAAAGAATAAATGAAGTTCAATATCCCTTATAATCCTTTATCGTTGGTCGTGTTCCAATGTCAGGCAGGCTTTTTCTTTAGAAAATTTAAAAAGGATTCTATCCGTGGATTTATGTGTAAACGGACATGATGTAACAATAATTATTTCGTAAATCATTTATTTGAAATTAAATATATGTATATCAATAATTAGATAATACAATATGTTTTTAGGAACCCGATCACAAAACGCTTTACACCAGAGGATTATACTACGATAAACAAACTTCCGGATTAAGATGCTTCTTCATTCTTGCAACAAAATCGTTAGCCGAACAAGTAAAAAAATGGCCTAATTTTGAGAAGTGAGTTCTATAAATACTTTAAAGTTAAAAAAGTTTTCAGTCTAATAGAAACAATTTTGTTATTGGTCAAATTTACTTAAGTTTTTCCATACATACGGAGGCACTACCAATGTTAACTTTAGATCGATATAAGACTTGATGGTATATCAATAGTATTCCTTTAAGGTGTTCCCGCATTGAAATTTTAAAACAAGCTGGCTAGCCAATTCCGAGGAAAAAGCCTTCAAGTTTTGGTATGTTTATATACCTGTAATATCATTAAATTATCAAGTTGAACGGTAACGTAGATACTAACGTACTTGCCTATCTCATGAGTGAATTAAAATTCGATTCCTCGTACGGAGATTTTTGGTTTAATAATTATATTACAATTTATAATCTTAAATAAATTCATAATTACAAATATTATCAAATTAAATAAGAATAATTTTATTTTATCTATAAAATAACTGTTAATCTCAATACGATACTTGAATTACAATTAAAGAATTATATATAAAACTTCAATAGTAATCATTAATAATTGTACACAAAATTACAAAACTTACGAATGATAAAAAATTATACAAACATTTTTGTATAATAATGAAAGCAATAATGTTATTTATTAGTTATTTATCATTACTGAAATGTTATATACGTAATTATATAACTGTTGAAAAATTAAACTTTAACGATAATTCGAGTATTATAATAACTCTACTGCTAAATGCTTTAGTTGAAATGTTTCGCGTGTGCTGAGGACTAAATACTTTTGCGCGCAATGCCGACAGTCGTTATCAGAAAATAAGTAACAAAATATAGCATACCATTCAAAAATGCAAATTTTACCTTTAAATTTCAGATGCAACTAATCCTAGCAACAAAAAGTTGACATTACATTATACACCTAATTTTTCATGCAACTTTTGTTGTATAAACTTTTCTGCTACTATTATACTTTCGGAGCTATCTTGGTGGCAAGAGTTAGTGAATCACCCTGTATATTAGAGATATACGAGAGAAAAAATTTCCAACAATACACATGACAACAGTCAAAGTCTTTTCGCTGAGCGCGCATATGCGTCCATGGGCACTACCGATGGTTTTCGCTGGACGTATATCTGCGCCAGTAGCAGTCAAAGGGTTATTAACACGTTCGTCGCCACGTCACCCAGATCTGGGTAACGGGTATGCTTCCGTGGGGGCCCCGTCACCCAAATATGGGTGACGCTCTTCTTATTCAAGTTAATACGACTTTCAGGTGGATTTTTAAACCGAATTTAATGGAATCAGTATTGAAATATAAATATAGGATATACAACATAAAAATACTACAAATATACATATTATACTATACATTTTACTAATTTATATAAGATAACATATTGCATTATACTATCTCGTATGGTGTGCGTTGAAACATTGTAAACATATTTGTGGTGAATTCGGACACTTGGAACAATAGGTCGTAGTTTTTTTTACTAAATATTAGGTCTACCGGAAAGTTCTGTCCGTTTTTAGAATGAAACAAAATGAAACAAAAGGAAAAAAATTTTTTAGAGTGCAACAAAAAGGAGACCTGATAACAAAGTATCAAAAGGAAAATTATCGAAGTATCGAATGAATATCAAAGTATCGAATGGAATATTATGAATGTTATGAATGGAAAACAATACTCGAGTTACGTCCCTGTTATTTCCCGCTTATCGCTCTGTTTATGTTTCGGCGCTCCGACAGTCGAATTTGTTCCTCGGGGAAACTCATTGCAATCGCGCTTGGCGACGAACGTGTTAAACTATTATTTTGTAGATAACATCAAATTATTAGTGTTTAATTTGATAATATTGGTCAATATTGATTTATTTAAAATTATCAATTTTACGAATTATTAAAAAAAACAAATCTCTTCACGAAGAAACGAGTTCTGACCATTTTAATATTATAATTAAATGATTTATACACGAATATAAACACAAGCAAGCGAAACATTAAAAATATTTTTCTCGAAATTAACTAGTCAGCTTGCTTAAATATTTTAATGCGAAAGTACTTTAAAAATATGCTCTACTAATATACCAAGTCTTATACTGATCTAAAATTAACATCTGGTAGTGTCTTTTTGATAATCTAAAAAATTCATGGATAAGAATAGGCTCAAAACTTTTCAACCAACCCTCGTATGTATAAGTTATATGTGTAAATAATTTTATTAAATGTATTCATAGATATGGAGAGAAAATTGACAAAATATCGGATAAAATCTATTATGAGACTAGCAACGCAATAAAACACCGAGATGATGAATTTAATGTTATAAATCATGGTGACTTCTGGGTGAACAATATGATGTTTCGTTATAATGATGAAGGAAAACCGATCGATCATATCTTTGTGAGTATAACGATACGATTTCTATTCGTCGTTTCCCATTTTTCTTTGATCATTGGAAAGATTTTAAAGGTACATCGTTTCTCGAGGGAAAATGTTCAAAGTAAAAACAACCATTGATGAAAGCTTAGTTTTTCAACGATAAACGATTCAAAATATTTCTGAATCTCATAATTGATTCGACATGTAATAGATAATCGATTAATCTGTTTGTAAGATTTAATAACGAGGGAAAGAAATCTGAAAAGAATTTCTTATAGGACTGCAGGTATACATAAATGCAGCTTGGTAAATACCGAAAGCGGAAAGTTAAAACGTTCGAGTTCAATCAGATTTAGCTTATTCTTTATTTCTATGTAGGCTACCTAGTTTGGAAACTCATCAGCCTTTAAATTAAGACCAAAAGGTTTGCCATTTTGCAAAGGAAAAGCTATGCGCTCATATTTTTTTGTTATCCTCTACATCTGAAAAAAAAACATTCAACAATATCGAAAGATAAGATATTCAGTAAATCATGGTCGTCGTCTTCAAGTCACAAGATAACAAAATATCTTAAACAAATTATAGTGACTTTATTTTTCGAAGGAAAAGAAACAAATCCAAATTCTATCGTACGTTTATGAAAAGAGAACATACCCGGAATAGATTTTAGGGTAAATTTTGATCGATGAAATTTACTATTTTTTTCTATATTCACAGGACAGCGACTTCTTTATAGCAAAAGATAAAAATGTTCGGATATGTAACGTCAAAGGTACAACGACTCCTCGTATTGATACGCGTTATGAATAATGAAATAAACTCGATTTTATCGCGTACAGGTGTACCAAGAAAGGACCTGTCCGTACTTATCGCGATTAACACTAGAAAATCCGACGATTGACGTATACCTACTTCTATCAAAAAAGCTCAAATATTTGTTTTTTTAAGTTATTAAGTTATTTAAGAAAAGACGTAGCAATTTTTACGTTTTTATATAAATTTATCTATTTTATGAGCGAAAATTAAATATTAACTGAATAAGAATAATAATATAATAACATCAACTTTAAAAAGAATTACGCGTAAAATTCAAAGAAATTCTTTACAAGTTACAATTATTTAAGAGGTAAGATGCAGTCTGAGGCGTGAAAAAAAGGAGAATTTTTAATAATTTTGTTCTTATAATAATTAGATTTGTTTTAAAAAACTGATTACACAGAATTTTTATATTATGTCTCAACTTAACTTTACAAAATTCCAGAAAAAAATATTAATTATTCATAAAAATATCGCCTTGTTGGACCCCGTTTCGCATAGTGCTTTGCGGTGACTATCAAAATATTGTGAGAAATAAAAGGCCTGGTGTCAATTGATTGTAATTTCTTTAACTAAAAAAATCAAATTTTATTAACTAACAAATGATCTTAACTTAAATTCATTTTTTTGCACTCTTTATTCTGATGCTTATCTTTACTCTGACGATTCTCTTTACTCTTTACTCTGATACTTCTCTTACACGACTATTCTCTTTATTCTTTACTCTGATATTACTTTTACCCGACTAACTAAAATCCGTCTTTTCTGTATCTCGCTGCTTACCGCATATATACACATACACACTTTCTCCTATATATATTCGCCTTTATCTTACATCACTTATTTCTTCATCTACGCAAAACACGCATTCACATGCATACTCTCTCATTCCTTCATATCATAGCAACGGAGGACAACGTTTTTTGTGGCTTTACCTATCAGAAAAACATCTTTATCATATCTAGAAATAGCTCTGTCGATTTGGAAGCATCTTCGTCTTATTCTAGAAGTATCTATTTATAGTCTTTTCTTTCTTGCGTATTTCACCTGAAACTAGCTTTTCGGTTGAAATCCCCACTTCGTACCATCGCGAGAACAACGGATTACATAACACAATCATCATCGTTAATACAATCATCACGTGATACCACAATTTAAAATTCCAGACCACGTGTGTTGGCTATCTGAAATTTGACATTCCCATTACACTTTTTGCACTTTACAAGATTCAAAATAGCCGTAATACAGAAATAAAGTTTATTATTCTATATTTGAAACGACTATCTTCAGGTAAATCATCTTCTATGTCACATTTTAATTTTCTGGCTGATGATCTTGCAACACTTTCATCAAGTTCCGCTATTTTTGGATTGAAAACATCTTGCCTTTTAACGGTACGCGACTATACAGTCAATTAATTCGTTTCTTTATTTTCACCTTTCGATGTTTCTCCTTTCTTTTTGTTTCCACAGGAGTATTCATAAAATATAATAGGCGGATCGAAAACGGTTGCTTTCTGCTTCCATCTGTTACCTATCAATTGTAGGATATCTTGGAAACTATTCATCGGATTAACTTGAATTTTGCAGAGAATATTTTTTAAACATCATACTTTAAGAAAAAAAAAAACAAAAAAACAAATCCATTTTTAGAAAATTCTGACTGCATCTCACCCCTTAAGCAGAACACGTACGACAAAAAAAATATTCGTCGCTTTATTATTAGTATATTCTACGTTCAATCGGACATGTTTATCTACCGCTCCCGAGAGAGAATGTAAGTATTTAAATAATAATACATTATGTTGAGATACTGTGTAACGTATATTAGGTTTACACTGCAAATACAAGGGTGAGCGACCAGTGTTCTATCGAGGTAACACTGCACCCACGCAGGTAACCGCGTGTTCAAGCGTATGACAAAAAGCTTTGATCATAGAAATTAACAATATCCCACCTCTTAAAATCGTTTATATCGGCAACAGATTCATTATTCAAAATACCGAAATGGTCAATCGTCGATGGAAACAAAACAATCGTCTAACCTAGCTCGTACAGAAAAGAGAATAATAAAAAAAAGATAATAGAAACTCGTGTATGGAAAGTGAGATGTATAAAGTCTCGGAAGATTCGTAAAACTGGTTTCCCGCTAAATCAACCAAGTTACAAAACTCAAAAAAATGCAAGATAAGTGAACAAAAAAACAACACCATTACCAACAAAATGACTTCAAGACATAGCCATAAGCAACTCTTATGATCTACTCGACGATTCAGCAGAAACACAAAACACTACAGGAATTGTAATAGAAGAAAAAAAAGCAGTAAAACCACCACCAATATACTTCGACGCAGAAATCATCGACCCTCTGCTCGAGTTACTGGATGAAACAGCTGGTCTAAATAACTATGTAATAAAACAACTTAAGGACAACCAAGTGAAAGTACAAACTACCACACCGGATACGTTCAGAAAGGTAATAAATGCACTAAAAACTAAAAACGCGGGATACCACACGTATCAAGAAAAAAACGAGAAGAGCTATAAAATCGTAATTCAAGGACTTCATCCCAATTCCAATATAGTTAAAATAACAAATGAAGTAGACAAACTTGGCCACAAGGTAAAATTGATAAATAATATAACAAAATTCGATACCAAACAGCTGCAACCTTTATTTTTTATCGAACTTGCTCCTCAGGATAATAATAGAAACATATACGAGATTAATATCCTGCTTAATACAATAATTAAAGTCGAATCACCTAGAACTAAAAGAGAAATACCTCAATGCACACGATGCCGGGCCTATGGGCACACAAAAAATTACTGCAACAGAAATCCTGCCTGTGTCAAATGTACAAAAAAACATTTAACAGCACTCTGTCCTCAAGAGGGCAAAATCGAAAACGTCATATGTGTAAACTGCAACGGTAACCACCCAGCAAATTACAAAGGATGTCAGACGAGAAAATTACTACAACAAAAACTGTATCCAACGCTAAGGAAAAAGTATTGGAAAAACCTAATCTAGACGATCCTTAGAATGAAATTCACTACAATAAACAAAACGTAAATGCCAACAGGGATAATACACCAATAGTTGAACACACCGAATCAGAAGCAACGCCGAAGTAACCAAACGAGCACATACAAATACAAAGGACTTAAACACTGAAGAGACATCAGGCATTAAAGAACTATTAAAACAATCAATTAAAAATACAGAAATCATAACCACAATGGTAATAGAGCAAAATTCTCTCTTAAAACAACAAATGTAACAAATTACCACAATGCTACAACTATTAACAAAAACGGTACTCAATAACAAATAATGGATACACAAATAAAAATAGAGGTTTGGAACAACAACGGATTACAACAACGAATTCAAGAAACCCAAAGCATTCATATACACGCATGACATAGACATTCTACTCGTATCTGAAACTCATCTCACAGATAGAAACTATATAAATATTCCATACTACACCATGTATGACACAAAACATCCTTCAGGTACAACGCATGGTGGAACTGCTATAATTATTAAGAACGAGATAAAACATCATCTACACAGTAAAACAGTTCACAATTACCTTTAAGTCACCACAATTACCTTAAAAACTCAGGGAAATTCACTTAAACTCTCGGCTAATTATGCATCGCCAAAATTTACAATTACAATCGATCAATGGAACAACTTTTTCAAGGAACTTGGTAATAAATTTGTAGCAGCTGGAGACTTTAACGGCGAGCATCCAAATTGGAGATCAAAAACAACTTCACCACGAGGTAAAATTTTAGACTCATACATAACCAACGCAAACCTAGACATCCTCACGACAGGTGAACCAACATACTGGCCCTCAGCTTATAACAAAATTTCCGACTTACTAGACTTCGGCGTCCTAAAAGGCCTAAAAACCTAATTCACTTAAAAACCGAATTATCTTTTGATCTCAGCTCAGACCATTCGCCTATAATAATAACATACCGGAACAAACCTATATAAAAAATCTCCAACGCTGTGCAATGGAAGCACAAAATGGATGATCTTTAAAGAAACTTTAAAATCCAAATTAAATTGTAATATTCCGCTCAAGACCTCTTTACAAATAGAAAATGCAGTAATAAACCTAACAGATGCTATACAAGAAGCAGCGTGGGCATCTACATCTCAAAATGTTTTACGCAGAAAAATTCCGTCATATCCTAGCATTATTTTGCATAAAATAAAAGTAAAAAGGCAAGTTAAAGGTAGGTGGCAGAAAAATAAAACAAAGAGTAATAAGAGACTACTAAACAAAGTAACTAAAGATGTTCAGCATAACATACGGGATCACAACAATGCAGAATTCGAAAGGTACCTGACATCACTTTCACCTCACGAAGATACTAATTACTCTCTTCGTAAAACAGCAAAAAGATTCAAAAGACCAGTAAAATCAATACCAGCCATACGAAATCTTGACGGCTCATGATCGAAAAGCATAGAAAAACAAGCGGAACCCTTCGCAGCAATCCTTGAACACATATTCACAGCACAAAACTTCAATACTCATACATGCACAGACACTAACGTAAATGACGTCGGAAGCAAAACACAATCTCATGAAAACATTAATAGCACAACAGCCGAAGAAATTAGAATGCTAATATCACAAATCAAAATAAGAAAGGCACCAGGTTACGATCTAATAAATGGCAGAATACTAAAAGAACTGCCACCTAAAGCAATTGGGATGCTCACAATAATATTTAATGCAGTATTACGAGTCCATTACTTCCCAAGTACTTAGAAACTCGCGGAAATTATAATTCTCCCTAAACCCAATAAAATCCGCATGATGTAAGTTCTTATAGAACGATATCGCTCTGACCATTACTATCTGAACTGCTGGAAAAAATAATATACAAGAGAATGAAAAGAATAATTTCTGACAAAAATCTGATTCCTGACCATCAATTTGGATTCCGAAACAAACACTCCACCGTTGAACAAGTACACAAACTAACTAATACGATAATAAAAGCTTTAGAAAATAAGGAGTAGTGTTCCGCCGTCTTCATAGATATAGAAAAAGATTTCGATAAAGTGATCAAGGATTATCTACAAATAATTAATAAACACTTTCCACACTCGTATTACAAGCTCCTAAAATCTTACCTTCCTAAAAGAACATTTTACGCAAAAATAAAAGACACTCATTCGAACATCAAACTAATCAAAGCTAGGGTTCCGCAGGAAAGTATCATCGGATCCATTCTTAACACCCGGCAGACATACCAATAAACGCTAACTGTACAGGCTTAATATTTTCAGACGACACGCCAATGCTTACCGTAAACAAAGACCCACAACAAGCAATGTTATTTATCAAGGTTTTCTGCAGTAAAAAAAACAATCAAGATAACGTAAACTAAACCGCAAACCCATTTTTTCAAAAATGGGTTAACTTTGCTAGTAATTAATAAAACAATCTTAATTTTAACATAAAAATTATTTTACAAAAAATAAATGTTGAATTTGTTTTTTTTTTTAATAACAGAAGTGTATACATTTATTTTTATTTCAAGGGAAATTTACTTTTTCTATGGAATTGTATTTTCTTAAGAATTGAAAACGTTATTTCATTGATTTTGAAAGTGACATAAGTCCAATCATAGCCAAACATATTATTTCTTAAATAATGTTAATTATACTAATTAGGATGGCAAATTTGACACCCTTAAAAATCCAAAAATATTATTCTATGTTACTGATATCTACATTTTTAAATTTAATTCAACGCAAACCCTTCAATATCTCGATTCGAACATAAATGGATTTACGCCATTTTCAAAATAGACGGCTCATATTCATATCCAGGCATTTATTCCGACAAGATCTAAGATATTATAAAACACTTATGATTGCCATCTTCAGGATCCACTTTTCACTGTATATTTTCGGGCCATTTGATCCGTCATATCAATTTCAAATAAAACTTTACTATCTTTTTCAATTTCAACAGACTTATGTTTTTTATTGGATTTACTCTTGTATATAAGATTATTGTTATTTCTCTTCAAATTGTTAATTCTTTCTTATTTTTTCTAATGATGTCAACTACGGAAGATTCTTAATTATCAATTTTGTTGCTAATGACAAAATTGTAATGAAATTATCTGTCGTCATTGTTCTCCCTCAACCGATATATTGTTCCATAGGTTTTAGAACGACAAATTCACCCAAAGGTATAGATAATCTAATCCCATCTTTTCCTAAGTAGGGAAATACATTTACAAGACATTTACTTTTTATATTCGACATCAATTAGAATTTGATATCAAACTTATTTGACTTGTTTGGCCTATATTGCGTAAATGTACATCTGGCTTTGGTCGGCATTAATTGTTCATCGACTGTAATTGCAGCTCTTTGTTTATAACACATTTGACTATATTCAATGAATTTATTCTACAATTCTAGAACTAATGTAAATTTATCTATTTGCAATCGTTAGCTTCTTTCATTTTTCTTACTGAAACGAATTAGCCGAAGAATTTGGGCGAATTTTATCCTGCTCATTATTTTCGAGAAAAATTTTCAAAAGTAAAAAAGTATATTGCTATATTCAAGCGTCAGATGTCAACAGTTGATCTACATTCCGTAGGGGTCGAAATTACTCATCTCGGTATATGTAGATATATTACATAAGATTTTATATTAAAAAAGACAAAAAAAGAAAGAATTAATTATTTACATATTTCAGAAAAAGTCATACAAAATTTTAGAAAATCAAATGAGCAGAAATTAAATAATGATTATAAGAAATGTCAAACAAATCATTTTGATCCCATTTGCTAGATCTAGTGTTAAAATGAAAAAAAAAGAAAGAAAGAAAGAAAGAGAAAGAGATAGGCCACACAGATATGTGCACATCGATCTTTCGACCTACTGACGATTTCTCAAATACGAATACCTCTTCTTTTCAACGTCGCACCGATTTCATTTTTAATTATCGATAAAATCAAATATCGAATCTTCTGATTGTGTTGTTGCAGGTGGATTTCCAAATGTGTGTTTATGGATCCCCGGCATTTGATTTGCAGTACTTTCTTAGCACCAGTACGAACAACGAGGTGTACGATAATTACAAGGACAGACTAATAGATGAATATTATAATACATTGTGTAACATGATGAAACAATTGGACTGCAAAACTCTTCCACCGAGCATGAAAGAGCTTCGAAAGTCTATCAAGGAACGCGAGATAATAGCGATGATAAGTTCTTTTACGGTTCTTCCGTATGTTATCGTAGATAAAAATGAAGTAAAGGATGTCAACGAGATCATAAGCTCGGATGGCGTTTATAGTGGTGTCGCTCATAAAAATGACCTTTATCGTGAAATAATAAGCAAGAGAATTCCTTATTATGATCAATTAGGATTACTGGATCTGTAATAAATCTATGAGTTACAGGAGGCCTATGTTCAGCAGTGAACAACTATGGCTGTATGATGATGTGATGATGAATAAATCTATAATAGAATGTTTTTTATATAAATTGAAACAGAGATAAATTTCCTTATTATCTATATACTTTTTACCTAACGTTGCCGGGGTGTCAGAGGCTGCCAATACTCCAGTTTTATTCTTAATAATTTAAATTTAATTGAACGCCAGTTAGTTTCTTAACTAACCAATTAAAATTGCCCGCTCATATAATTACGACTAGCGTTAATCGACTTGAGACAAATACAGACTGAATTGCGAAATATCAGTAAATCAATTAGGCAAGAAAGGAAGGTAATTGAGTAAACTTACATATTTTCATTAATCCAGAAGACATTGAAACCTGATTCTATTAATATTAACTCAATTTCCGCAAACTACCTTGACGATACATTTAAACCAAATGTAATTGACCAATCATTATCGTCAGCAAATGAATCAAACTGAATCGAAAACTTAGCACCAATCATAGCTAAGGAGATCGCTAAACTTATTAATGAAACACGATGCAATAAGTCGCCTTAAGTCTACTTGATCAGCGGCAAGATACTCAAGGAAACCACCAAGTGCAATAAGGATGCTCACCATAATCTTTAATGCTGCCTAAAGAATTAAATTTTTCCCAGCTTCCTCGAAAAGAATTCAGTTTCTAATGCTTACAAAGCAAAAAAAAAACTCCACTTACGGACTTTATATATGTAAGATTTTTTAATGGTGGTGTTATGATTACTTGGATATCTGAGGACAGATATATTTTGTCAGAACGGCCGAGTGTGGGGTTGGGGGAATTCGAGAAGTGTGCGTGTCGAGGTTCCTAGAATTATTAATAAACAATTTCTTTATAAGTATCACCAAGTAAAAGTTATTCTTTATTTGTCATATGTGTAATGGTATAAGTATAGGTGGGTGAGAGCATGTATCGTTGAACGAAAGAGAAAGAAACCGTTTCGTTGGATTAGAGTGTTTGTTTAGAATGTAATGTTACACCGTCTGGACTTGTCGCCTTTGTGTGGCCCCATCGAAGTCTCTCGAACGTTCCCGATACAAAAGTGTAGGAAGAGTCTTTATTCAGGATCAGGATTCATCGCGGAATTTCTAGAAGGAATGCTAGGAAATAACGAGAAACGTAGGCGACGGAAAAGACCGGTAGCCGCATTCCGTTACAGTTCATTGTTTATAGGACGAGTGTTAGGTGTGAAAGAAAACGAGAAAGACTAAAGATAACGGGGGACGGCAAAGGAACACGAAAGACTACGATAGGCGACGATGAGTCGAGTACGGTGAGTCCTTCGCTAATTATGACGGTTGTCTTCTGATTACGGCGTAAAGAGTAATACCTAACATCTCGTGGCGATAGACTATGAATTTAGATTATAGATTCTGATTTTAATCAATATGATGAAAATGAGCAGGAAGACTATGAAGAAATCGAATACCCTTTCGTAGCAATTTAAATAAAAAATTAGATTTTGTGTTTCATAAAAACACTGTCTCTTCTTATTTTCGTTAAATGTTCGAATCATCATTGAGTAAAACATAATTTTCATTTTAATAAGAAATCACCTAGGACACCGCGAAAAATAAACCTATTTAATTTCTTTACAATTTCAGAAATACAAACATTTTTACTATTTACACTACTATTTTCATTATATTTTACAAAAATATACAATTTAATTTTTGTGAGGCAAAGAATTTATATCAATTAATTATTCTAATTAATTTTATGGCGAGACACAAAATTAATTCATTATTTTTACTCTCAACTAAATAATAATAGTTTCTGTTAAAATGAATTATTTTTTTTTTACTCAAGGTTCATTATTTTTGACAATAAATAAAGAAACGGCGTGCCATAAGCATCAAGATACGATTTAAAAGTGCCGCGCTTATACGCCGATATATATAGATATATAGAACGCTCGACGCACGATGGCCAAAACGAAAAATTCTCGCTACCGAAAGAAAAAATAGAAAGAGAGAAATATCGGTTTTCTTTCTCACTCGCACTCGTATACAAAACGCACGACGCTCGATGGCCAAGACGTAAAATTCTTGCTACCGAAAGAAAATATATAAAAAGAGAAATATTAGAACGCTCCCAAGGACGATAATACTCGTTATCGCCTAAACAAATAGAAAAGGGAAATATCGGTTTCTTCTCTCACTCTCACTTGCATTCAAGACCGAGAGTCCCGAAGATTGCCGAAGATCCTTCGTTGTGTATTAGTGCACACGGACGCTCGCACGCACACTAGCTCGCTCGCGTGTAAAACGCGACGGAGGGATAAGCTTGCTTTCTCCCACTCTTACAATTTTTTTCCCATCTTCAATCCAATTCTATGCGCTTATTTTTGAAAATACGAAGATAACTCATAGAACATTTTTTTAGTATTTTTCAATTCTCTACAACTTTTGTTTGAAACTTTTTTCGATTAAATGCCTAGATTCTAAGATAAAGTTATTTTTGACCCTTTTTTACCCTTTTTCTCAAAAACGGCACTTTCCACCTAAAAAAAATTAGCACCATTCGATTCAGCGTCGTCTATTTACCCTTATATCAAGTTTCCACCAAATTCACTGAGATTCGAAGGAGATGGCCCGAGTTGAGTAGACTATAAAGATACCAGACTAAAGAATCTACACAGTAATTAGAGAATATTTATTTAGGATCCCAGGGTTTTTCTTCGTCGAAAAACAGACGAATATCAATAGATACCTAGCTATCGTGTCCGATATCCTATCTTAATTTCTAGAGTTTGGAGAGTAGTATTTGGTCAGTTACCCCCACTCCAAGGTCACAACGGTGCCCTTGGTGAGACATACCTTAGAAGTGGCGGGGGAAGACCGCTACGTACCAAGTTAGTTGCTTCAATTGTCCATACTCGTTAGGCGGAATCACGCACAGGTGATCCGTACATAATTCAATCTATTACATAACTTTAGCTAGCAGTAAAAATTAGAAGTTACTGTTAGTAAAAAACAACGAAATTAGGGCAGATAGTGATACAGGGTCCAAGCGCCACACTGATTTGCTGCAGAACGTGTATTAAATATATATCTTCAATTCATTACGTTTGAAGTGTATTATTTCTGGATCAACTCCTTCCGTCCTTACAACGTGGAAGTGGAAAAGGATAAAAGTCCTTTTTCAAACAGAGTGAGAAAGCGCGTGCACGAGAGCGTGCACAGTACCTCACAAATAACATATTAAAATTTCAGATTTGTTAAAATACATTTGAAATTTGATTTTGTTTCAAAAGTGTATTCTTTTGGAATAATATTAATAGGAAATAATAAAATATCCAAATATTTACCTTAGTAAAATGCTTTCGAAGTTAGTTTTAATTTTGTATCTGTGCTACCTGAATGACGCTATATGGACCGCTGCCGAGCTTAGTTAGACTCCCTCTAATGTATAGTAGGTATGAGGAATTGACTGGACGAAATTTGGAATTTGGTAAATTACATGCAGTCTGCTGATTACTGGTTTTTGGTCTTAACACAGAAACATACCAGGAGGCGTTCATGGTAGGAGAGTGAGAGAGAGCAGGAACGATTCTCCCTCTCTATCTTCCTAGCTGCCTCTGAAAAATAGTAGACGCGCTCATGGCTAGAGAGAAAGAGAGAAAGAAAATGAGTTGGGAATATTCTCCCTCTTTTGTCTACACTTATTACAGCAAACATTTTCCGTAATATTCGTATGTATATGAGTACTGTACTGTTACGTCCGGAGACGCAAAACGTTAAAATGTAACAAACAAAGCCTATTTTGGCCACTCTGCGTACACCGAGTATAGCCGGGACCAGACAGGCTCGTCTTTCTCGATGATTTAATAATAATAAAAATGGCGAATAAAATTTGGAATATGAGTAAATTATTAAAGGAATAAGGAATGAAACGAAAAGATTTATTAGAGGTGAATGCCAATTCTCGTTTACCGATGCTCTGGTTCAAAAGATATTTTATATAAAAAGAAACTATTACTTATAGAATAAGTCCTTAAAACGAGCAGCACGCTTACATACACACACAAACTTCCAAATACAAGCTTATAATTAGTAATATTCGAATAATAAAAAATGATGAAGGAAATAATAAAATAAATGCTTCTGAGGAGAAATGAATAAACTTTGAAATATATAAAACTACGGAATATAAGGCTTTTGATAAGTACGACTTTTTGATAGGAGAGCTTTTTGGTCAGAGACACTTTTAATAAGAAGAGCTTTTCCGGTAAGAGTTTTTTCGATAAATGATTTTTCGATAAGAGAGCGCGGGGCCAAAAAGAGGCTCTTTATCCTTTGTATCTATCCTGATAGGGGTTTTGTTTTCCACTCATTTCGTCATCTCAAACAAAATCTGCGAGCATCCGCAATGGCGGATTGCTACACGTGTACGATCCATCTAGCGGCAGCCCGCAATCCCGCTTTGTTCCGTCACAGGATGTCCATTTCCTAGCAATGGTTCCGTTATTGTCGTTTGCAACGGCGTCGGTTTTGTTCTTGTACACGTACATCCGCATCTCTTCCTGGTGGGGGTTTGTTTGCACAATCTCGCAAGCACATCACAACGGCGGAGAGTGCACTTGCTGAGCACGTGTACCGCCGTAGAGGACAAATGGGTCGTACACGTGCAGGAAAAAGGGAGTGGGGGTTTCCCGATATGTTGTATAATGGAAAATGTATTACAAAGAAAATAACAATGTTAAGAAATTTTACGCGTGGCGGGACGTCACAGTACTATATAGAGACTAAAGAGATATTTTTTATTCTTCTACTTTCAAGGATACAGTATTATTGTATTCACTCGACTAATCTCCTTTTTTTTGCGGACCGTTTTAGTTACGATTTTTTGTCAAATATTTTTAATGTATTTTTGAACGTTGGCATAGAAGCATCGTATATAGTGAGCGTCATTAAATTCATAATTTTGTGAAGTTTTATTTAATTTTTTTTCTTTTTCTTTTTTTTTCTTTTTTATCTCAGTGCATGCGAGTAACTTAACCGTGGATTTACGTATGTAGTGGGCATTTTATCGTGAATCTCGCGTAAGTTTGGTCAAATGCAAAGCATTGCCTAGAAATATAAATACGTGTTTTTACAATCTACGAAAAACGTAAAATACGTTTCCCGCAAGCAATATGTTAATTGTAATAAATTTATTTTATTTTAAATATTACTGGTTCAATTTACAAATTTGAATTTCATTTTTAAAACGTTGAGTTCCACGTCAGTCACTGATGAATAACACTGAACTTTTCGCTTATAATACAATTGTTTTTTCAATTCTAACATAAGTAACGCACGTGGCTTGACGAGGATTTCTTTAAAGAGTCGCGTACCACTCAACGTGTTAAAGAAACCGATTCAGTGATGATGAAAATCTATCGTATGATGGAAATGATTCCGAAAATGACATCGATGAATAGAACAACAGATATTTGTTTTAGATAGGAAAATATATTATTTCTTAGTTGTGTAAACAACTATTATTTTCTTTATTAAATTCGTGTTTCGCTTTAAACAAATAAAAAATACAAATGCAAATTTCAATTATATTATTAGGTTGGGGAAAAAGAAATCCATTATTTTTCGATGGGTGGCTTAGTAATCGATATCTTGTAAAGTATAGATCAAGCACAATTTCAGATTTATGCTCTTTGGAAAGGTGACATTGCATAAAAAAAATTCTTTTGCTGATTTTTGTTTGGTCTTATTCATTGTGAGTTTTGTTTGGTCTATTCAGTTGTGAGTTACAGGGTGTTAAAAGTGGAAGTCAACGGAGAAAAAATTCGGTACATTTTAGTTTTTCTTTAAAAAAGGCGAAAATACGATCTTTACGAATTGTACAGTTTGTAGATAAGGTTTTGCTGTCTGACGGGATGTTATTACCGGAGAAAATGTCTACTGTATAAAATGTAGGCTCCTAATACTATAATAAATAACGTATTAAATTCACAATTTTTAATTTCAAATTAAAATACATTTGAAATTTTATTTCTTTTGGCATTCTTTCAAAAGTGTCTGCCATAACTTTAAGACCGTCATAATGTTTGCC
>NW_025113112.1:86290-160415 GCF_010416935.1 Polistes fuscatus | reverse complement strand
TTGTCGCGTACTTTACAATAAAGGCGAAAACCCGACAAGTTTAATTTTCGAGCTTCTATTACCACTAGCTTAATCTGGCTTAAACTATACTAATAAAAGATCGGCCGTTTGCTAGAATCGTCGCTTGTCCATTGGACAAGCCATTCAGCGATAGTCATGCCTCTTGTGGATGTAAGACTAACTAAATACTATTCAATTGAACCTTGTGCCCTTAATTTCGCCATAAATAACATACAACTAACCTCTACGCCAAACATATCAAAATAATTTAGAAAAAAATTAATACAAAAAGTTAAATTACTAATTTTTCTCATTTTAAGTGAAACTTTTTAAGTGACAGTAACGAAGAAATTTTGTGAAACGACGTGAAAAGAGAGGGAGCATAGATATAATTGTCCAATAAGTCAAGCGTCATAAATTAAATAAACATCTCTCAAATTCGGATAATGTAGCCTGATGAGAACTTTTACTATCATCCGAATTCAGACGACGTAGCTATTAACGTGTTAATTGACAGAAAATCTGGAATTATTGTAATTTAATTTATTCAATCTACAATCAATCTCTTGTATTTGACAATTTATATCCGAACATAAAGCAGTTTCAGAGTTTCGAGAATTCATAGCTGAAATTGAATTAACAATCTTTTCCATAAATGCAACCATAGTATTACAGTCATGCAATTCATAATAATCGTTTTTATACATAGATATTATAAATTTTAATTGGCGTGATAGTAACTAAAATACAAATTTAATTAGATGGATTGATTTGTATGGGGTAAGAAATATAAATAAAAAGCAATTCAAACTTGGATTTTTACGAACGAAAAATGTAAAAATAATTCATCAGTTACTGATAACAAAAAATGTACAACATACTTGCATTGCAAGAAGTACATTCATTTTTTAAAAACCTTCAAGCTTTAGATAATGGGGAGAGAATTTAAAAGCAATAAAGTGTTAAGAATTTAATAAGAATTTAAAAACGATTTTTTAGTTATTTATTCAATTACTCACTCAGAAAGATAGAATATCAATTATTCTATTTCTCAAACATTTCAGCAAATGTGAAAAATCAAATACAAACCATAAGTTTTTAATAGAATCAAAGGGATGCGTACAACTAAATTTATGGTCTTCTATTCCAAACAGTTTCCACACTCTGCGGTTCCATTGCGCATCATCGCAAGTTATTCAATCAACATGAAATCCTGATTTTTCAAGTAACAGTACGCATTCTATAAGTAACTTAGGTTAAATTTCATTAGTCACTGCATTTTTATTTAAGATACGCAACAAAAGATAATAAGATATCCAACAACTTGTACCCAGCCACCTTGGAAAGACTGTAACATGAACACTAAATCGTGAGCAGCTCTAGTGTTCATTAAATGCTCTGCTCCTAATAAAAATATGTGCTTTCAAATTAACAATGCCATCCAATTATATACTCAACCTCAACCCTCCTATAACGCGGTACTCTCAGAACGCGGAGCTGAAAATGCGACAGCCCTCCTATAACGCGGTACTCTCAGAACGCAGTTTCCATATAACGCGAAGCTGAAAATGCGACAGCCCTCCTATAACACGATACTCTTACAGCGCGGTTTCCGTCAACAGCATCCCATAAGTTCCTTCCGCGTAGCCTAAGAATGTTTAGCCTATGTTTAGTTCGTTAGGGCCAGTTTCATATAGGTCCAGGCAATCGGATCGCGACATAGTAACTAGATATGTTTATATAAAGATTATCTCCGGCTTATCTGATAGCCGTCTACGACATCGGTTTTAGTCTTCTCAGAGCTCTTTCACAGTGTACACGTTTTGTTGGTGACCAAGTCTTTCTAAAAATTTTTCTGCACCGTCCGTTCGTTCAGCTTTTTGCTGCTTAATTTGTGGTTTATAATTGGACAACATTACACAATACTGTAAGTAATATTCTTCATTTGTTCTAATATAATAATAATAAAGTAATTATTAACCCTAGATTTGCATCATGTCAAACACGAAAGAAACAAGGAAAGGATTAAAAAGAAAGTTTATATCTCTTGAAGATAAAATCGAAATTCTAAATCGTTTAGAAGGTGGGGAAAATCTATCGTCGGTTGCAAAATCAACCAAGTTGAATGAATCTACAATTCGAACCCTAAAGAAAAATGCAGACAATATAAGGAAAACTGTGGCAGATGGCTGTCCGTTAGGTGCGAAACGTGTCACTCGCACACGAAATTCTAATATGGTTAAAATGGAACGGGCGTTAATGATCTGGTTGGAAGACTGTATAGCCAAAAAGATTCCTATCAGTGGAAATCTTATCAAGCAGAAAGCACTTAAAATCTATGAACATTTAAGGAATATTGGGCATTCTTCTGCAGAGCTAGAAAATCATTCGTTTGTCGCGAGTAAAGGGTGGTTTGAAAAACTAAAAAAAGGTACTCATTACACAATATTAAGTTTCAAGGAGAACAGGCCTCAGCAGATGCTGAGGCTGCCGAGAATTATAAGCTGGAATTAGCTAGAATTATCAATGAAGGAGGCTATTCACCTCATCAGATTTTTAACGCCGATGAGACGGCATTATATTAGAAAAAACTACCATCTAGGACCTTCATTTTGAAAAATCAAAGGCGTGCTCAGGGGTTTAAACCTTCAAAAGAACGTGTCACCCTTCATATGTGCAGCAATCTATCAGGGAGCCTGATGATAAAACCTATGATAATAAATCGTTCTTCAACTCCCTGTGTTATGAAAAACATTAATAAGACCGAATTGCCTGTATTCTGGCGATCTAATAAGAAAGCTTGGATGACCCAAGATGCACCCACCTCAAATCCATTGGTAAACGAAAATAAAGAAAACGAATGGGTGCCAAATGTCGATTTACAAGATGTGAAAAAAGGGCTAAATTTGGCTAAAGAATTAGAACTCCATTTCATTCAAACTGACCATTCAACGGTGCGTAGCGCAAAGTTTAAAAAGAGTTAAGAAATTGCTTAGCTCCCTATAGAGAGGTTTTAGTGGAGTTAGAAAAAAAAGCTACAATCGAAAACCAATGTGAAGATGAGCCAAGTGAGGAAGACATTTTGCCTATTAAAAGAAGACGATTAGGCGACTCATATTATCTGACAGCGAGGATGAGTGTTGAAAGATTAAATTTTACAAAAGTCTTTCTTGTTTTTGTTGGAAAACAGTTTTTCAGTTTAGTTTTGGTATCATTTCTTTATATAAACTCTTCAATTCAATAAAAATAATTTATAATTTATCTTGTCCTTATTGGTCTCCATATAACGCGGTACGAATAATGTGATTTGTACTAATTCTGCGTTTCTTGTAGCGCGGTTTCCATACAACGCGGTAGACGGTTTCCATAGAACGCGCTACGAATTAGCCTGGTTTGTACGGTTAAATCCGAGTTTCTTATAGCGCGGTTTCCATATAACGCGGTACGCACTCACCGCGTTATAGGAGGGTTGACTGTAGTACGTGAATTTAATTTAACCCCTTCACTTAAAGCTATTTTATCAATAAGACGTGTGCTTGATAGAAAATGTGTTGAAATTTTTTAAATGAATTTTATTCAAACATTATTGCAAAGTTTCAAAAAGTAATTATTTGAAAGCAAATGAAAAGTTGATAAAAAGAAAGACACTGGAGCAAATTTACAGAAGAGATAAAGCTAAAAGAGGAAGAGACAACAGCAATTCGATAGTTACATGAAGAATAATTTAGGAAACCGAAAACACTATTCAATTTTTGGATGTAAGAATTTAAAGTATCTTTGCAAGGAAGGGGTAAAATTTGTCTTTTTCCAAGTTGGTCATATACTGCGGGGCTTTTAATTCTAATTAGAAGACACTTATATACCCATTCTATATCATATCTTTGCTTTCTTAAAATTTGTAATCTTAGCGGAATCGAAACTGGCACGAACGACTTTTTGTTGGATTTCCAATAGGTCAGCTATTGCTTGCTCGAATTCTTTCACTTGTTACTTCTGCACATTTTAATTTTAGCTCATTAATTAATTAAAACAGTTCATTATTCTACATATTAAATACACTAATAAACTATTAATTCGAATAAACCATAAAAATACTATATACTACACTTTAATTACCTTTATTTGCAAACACGAGCATTTGCTTTTTTTGAACATTTATTTATATTTAAATTTTTGATACAATACTTAAAACGTTTTGTAACTGTCTTCTAAATGTCCAACAGGATTCAAATTGATATACTCCTTTATATTGTTATATTTTTTCATTTGGTAAAATTATATTAGTTTACGTTGTAGAAAATCTGTTAAAAAAGCATCTGACTTCAGAAATTGAGAAGTTTAAAATAAGAGAGACAAAACAAAAATAGTTTTTTTATAGGATTAATGTTTAAATATATAACAGAGAAAGAAATTATAAGATATAAACTTAACATTTTAAATGATAACATCACAGTTAAAAGCAGAAAAATATAATATTTTATGTTATTTTTATATTATTTATTTTTATATTATGTTATTTTACCTATTACTATCAAAAACTAATTCTATCACAAAAATGACTACTTTTCATCCGTTTTAATAAGTTCCAAAAATCACATCGATGCTTGAAAAATTAAAAGTAAAATCTCTAGATACGTTGGTTTTAATATTTGTTATCTATACGTCAGAAAACAATTTGCTCTTATTTGAATGTTAGTCATAATAAACAAAATAAATTTTAATTATACCAATAAGATACCTCGATTTTCAAAATTCGTTTTTCGTTAAAAAATTGAATTAATGAATACTTCGTCCGAGTTTTTTTCTCCATTTCTCACGTTACTTATTCACAGTCACTTTGAATAAAACGCGGTAGACGCGTGAGAGTGAGAGAGTAGGACGATTCTCTCTCTCTATCTTCCTAATTGCCACGTTTGTTGGTAGGAGAGAAGCGTCACGCTGCACATGCGCAAAACCTTCGGTATATCGTATGCGAGGGAAAGAGTAGAAACGACGTTCTGTCCTCCTCGCTCGTTAAGTATAGAGAGGGAGAATCGTTCCTACTCCCTCACTCTCACACCATAAGCGCGTCTATCGTATGCGAAGGAAAGAGAAAAGCGTAGTATGAAAGTTTAAGAGCTTTGTTTCTTGCATTTCAATTTTAAGTATTAATTAGAAGAAAGGAAAATTTAACCAAAAGTGTTTTACACAAGGAATAGTTATTCTAAAAATTGTAAAGTATTTAAAAAGTATGATATTAGTAGAAAATAAATAATATTTGAAGGGTGTTATAGATTTCAATGGACAAGAATTTCTTGAAATTAAAAATGATATGGAAAAAATGATGACTATTTGACACAACCGATAAGCTAGAGTTTTCAAATAGGCATAATAAAAGGGAATATATTTTAATTCGAATGGAAGAATAAGATTACATTTATTTGGATTAATTAGTTATTTCATTTATTATTTAATTTGATACTAAATTGATTATTTTTTACATTCAATTGAAACATATATAACTTTTTGTTGACATATTTGCCATTGTGCCTTAGCGAACAAATTCCAATCATAGCGTAGAACTTATTTTTTGCTTTACTTATCATAACAAATTTATAATACTGTACTTTCAATGGAAATCATTGTATCATAGATATCTAACACTTGTAACGAAACAGGTAAACGAATTCGTACAGAACGCCAAAATCACAACAGATGAATGGGAAAAACATTTCCCAGAGATGTACAAAAACAAGACGAAGGAGACTTACAACAGATGCGACGAAGAATAAGAGATGGCACTAAATGTCTACACTATCTCATCTGGAGAAGTACAAAGAACAATAGACAAACTAAAAAAACGTAAAACACAAGGAACAAACAGATGAGATAACAAACGACCTAATAAAATATGAGGAAAGTCCACAAACAGAGCATAACTACCCTTCTTTTTCTTATTATTATTATTATTATTATTATAATTATTATAACTTTTATTTTAACATAGATTATAGTTGATAAAGAAACCTGTTCCCACCCCCCCATCCCACTGCTTGATGACGAGTGATCAGCTTTTTTCGACGATCTTACATTCCTGAAAGAAAAAAGGCGATGTTCCCTGAGGGGTTTTCCTGAGCGGTGGCGCGAAAATAAAACAAGAAAAAAGAGGAGAATGCTTGATGACATATATAACGTGTCTCGTGAAATTGAAACGAAATTTGTCGAGATATAGGATGATACGACGATATTTTCGAAAAATCCTGGAAAGTCACTAAATTTTCTAAATCGATAGACGTACATGGGTATTGGTTGCAACGAAAACAATCATAATAGGTATATATCTTTCCGAAGCTATGGCGAATTTCCTACTCTTTCGATTTGACGATTATCATATAGACGTGTGTTCATGTACATACAAGTTTATAATCCACTAGAGAATCTCGATCGTTTTTATCGGTTTCGCTTATTTATCTTTCTATTCCATTTGTTTCTCACTCTATTTTTCTTGAAAATATATTTCAAAATCGATATGTATTTATCTATAGAAAGATCATTACCCATCAAACTGACCCCTCGGAAAAATAAAAATAACTCGTATATATTATCAAAAGTGTTGTTTAATTTTGGTATACAATGTTTTAAATAATACAATATAATACAATCAATATAAAGTTATATTTTATATAAAACAACTATAAAATTTTCTACATGAAAAATAAGTTAAAAGTTAAAAGGTAAAAAAAAAACAAAGGTAAAAAGTTAAAATAAAAGTTAATTGAGTACATTATAAACTATATCCGGATAAGGATAATGAATTCCCATGGCTTCGTATCTGTCATGGAGTTCCATTTCTTTTGCAATATCTAGCATTTCTTCCGCGTTTAATTCCTGCAGTTTCCATAATACAGATTGAATCAATTCATTTCTTAAACCGTTACAAAATTGTATTTTTATGGCAGCCTCTCTAAGACGTCCAAAATTACAATTATTGCACATAATTTCAAGCGTGTAAAGAAAACTTGATGTCGATTCGTTCTCTCTTTGCTTTCGGTTTCTGAACGTTCTTCTATACAACTCGTATACCGGAACTTCTTTGAAAGTATCTTGTAATATATGTGCAAGATCTTTGTACGAGGAATTACTTAGTTCTGTAAGACTTAATCCTGTTTCTTTCTCGACGTCGGTTAAAACATGAGGTTCAATCAGTTTTAATAGGAAAGATACTTTCATGTCATCCGGTAGCTCAATTCTACGCGTGGTTCTATTAAATTTTTGCTCCCAACAAATAAATTCATTGTTACTTGGATCGAACTTAGCAATTAGTTTAATAGCTTTAGATACGAAGTATTCCAAATCTTCTTTGACAGTGGTATCCTTCATTTTGTCGAATATATTTCTAAAACAAATTGAAAATTATTCGTTAGATCTTTTGTTTCACTTTCAGCAACGAACACTATGTCCTTATCTCGTACGTAAGATAGAGATTTTTCGTGTAATTATTAAAATACCTTACCTCGTTGATTAAGAAAAATAAGAACACGAGCACGAGCACGAGCACGAGGAAGTTGCACGTTGGATGATTCTTCGTTAAACGAAGAAACGAATTTGATGTATCACTTAGGATTCCCAAATGAAAATCGATGGAGCTCGAACAACTCAACTCGACAACTTAAACTTGAACAAGGCAAGAACGTTTCTTGGCAAGAACGACTATTAGCTTCGATGGGCAAGACAGTAATAAGGAAAAACTTTTTGGGAAGTGGTTTTTATAGGGTTCCAGGTTCAGGAGGTATCAGGAGAGGGGTTAAAAATTGAATGAATTTTGAATTCATGGTGGTGGAAACCTTGACCAAAACAATATGCGCCATTGTAAAAAAGGGAAAGTTTTACGGGAAAGTTCCTAATTGTTGATCCTGCACGTGCAGGGCACATGCATTGGTGAAGGAAGAATAGGAAGAATAAGGAAGCAAAAGGTTTCTGTTTTTTCTGTCCTTTACTGTAAAAAGTATCGAAAAGGGACAAAACCAATTGTTGGTCTTCCTTTTGTCGCTATTGATAATTACGATTGAAAGAAAATTAAATGATATTTTAATCCTCAGGTATGAACTTTTTAATTCAGGAAGAGGAGAAACACAAAGAATAATTTCCCTTTAGGAGGGTTTACCACCGTGCAAGAGTACTTCCAAATTTGTCAAGCTAAAGATTTTGTTGATTTTTCAAAGAAAAATTTTTCTTACTTTTGGAATGTCTGTTTGAAAGGAAATGGAAATATAAGAGTAACCTTGAAATATCAATGTGTTCATTTATTTTAGGATACAATGAACGTATCCAAATGTTTTGTAATCTTTCATTTTCTCTATCGAAATGATCGAAAGATAAATTCGAGTATGATTTTTCTTTTGATTTTAAGATTTCTCTAACACACGTGCAGAGGGTGACTCGTAATAGTAATAATACTCGTAATAGTAATACACGAATAATCTAGCTTCGTAGATTTTCTTTTCTACTAAATTTCTATGACTACGACGCAATAAGCTTTTTCTCGAGAACTAACGTTGGGATACTCGTACGAAAGTCACGATAGAACGTAACGTGGACAAGTAGATTCTAACGATACCATGGAAGCAAAAATTTCAGAATAGCTTCCGGCTATTTTCATGTGTATGTAAATATAAAAATATCGTGTAACATTATGAAAATAAAAGTAATCGATAAAATTCCGTTCTTCTTTGTATTATTCATAGAACAAATTTACCAAAATTTTACCATTTATTCTTTTTTTTTCATTGATTTAATGAATTTAATGTATTATTAGTATTATTAGTCTATTGTTAGTTTAGTAGTCAACATATGTTCATTATAAATCAATTCGTTGTTTCAATATCGTATTAGTACTGTATTAGATATCTCTTCAAATATTGAATTTGGGAGAAACTTTTTCGTATTTTCCCGATAGGAAGTTTTGCTATCGCATAATTCTGGTAATATTAATCGGATCTGGTAATAAATGAATGAATTTGAAAGGTGACATAGCATAAAGTAATTAACTTCAAAAATAAAAAACAAAAAAGTTGTGTTATTCATTTATTAGATAAAAAGTTATTGTCACTTGAAAATGAGTGAATATAAAGAAGAAATTCGATCTTTCTTGAAATTTTTGTACAAAAAGAAAAAACTGATGCAGTTACTGACATGATGCTGTTTTTTTTCTGTTTTTTACAAAACAACAAAGCACAGCTAATTACTATAACTAAGGTCAGAGTGAAGGTGTGAGGGCAAAGCCCTCCTAGTTTTCATAGGGACCAGAGATTCTGTCGTGGAGGGGATTGTCCTTTCTCCACCCTTTTGGCGCAAGCCAACCCAAGCCTTCCTGATGCACCACAGCTTCTAGAACATTCTTGTGAAGGCTCACATATTTTCATTAACATTACGTAGATAATTAATACAGTTTCTTAAAATCTAAGTCTTATTTAATATTTCCTTTACATATTTCCATCGTTTATCCTTATAACATGCAGTCATTTTCCTTCCTATAACATTCGAATCTTATTTAATTAGTTTCGACGATATTCATATAATAATCCTTTTTTAATTATTCATTAATAATATTTCTATAATTCCTTTTTCATTTATTCTTTCGTCGTACGAGTATACATAGAGGATTCGTATTTCAGCAATTGTTTTAGTATTTCTGAGTTTCGAGGATTCAAGTCTAAACTATTTGAGGATCTTCCATATTTTTCCATTAAAATCATTCGAGAAAGTTCTACGCATTTCTTTTAGTTCATAATTGTTTAAGTTTAGTCTATCGGTCGGGTGACGATTAGTTTTAGTTTAATATTTGTAAACGCTTATGCAGGTTCGTGCGCGTTGGCGCCTGCACTAGTGTGAGTGCGTGCGGATGTTTGATTAAGCATCGATATTCTTAAGATTAAATGTGAAGAACATAGGCTGTATGCGTCACCCATGGAGGGGGGCCGATGCTCCGTTGTTTGACGGAAAAGTATAAAAAGGCAGTCGGACAAGAGGAGAGGAGTTAGTTAGTTCAGTTTGTCGGCTTTATGAAATATTATGTTCTGGGGAGTTTACATATTTATGTCTTTCATGGCGAGGATTCTAACAGAGATTTCTTTATTAAGTGAATGGCAATGTATTCATGGCGACAATGGGGTCCCGGAGACAATAGGAGAAAGTTGGTCCTTTCGATCTTAGATTTCACGTTCTCCGATCCTCCTGGCAACGCGGCCTACGGTATTTTATGATTAGCACGTGTTTACGAACAAGGGTTGATGGTAGGGGGCAGGCACATGGCTTATCGAATTTTTGGGCATTTTCCAATGATTTATCGTGGTTGCTTTTGTATCGTTAGAAGACATATGTTTTAATAAAATCAACTAGGTTTCGAGAACAATTGTTACGTGCATTTTATAAATTGGTTATGATAAGTTAATCCCTTATCAATACTACTGTTGTAATTGTTTTCGGTACTTACTACTGAAAATGGTTCGGTTGAAATTTATATAAATCACTGTAATAATGTTAATATTATTCTACTGTGAAAAAATTGAAGAAGATATGCGTGGCGGGACGTCACAATATTGTATAAGTATATAAAACAGATTTGAAAAAAGAAAGTAAAGTAATAACTTTTATTAAGATTCGATTTAAATATATAAGACAATTTTAGATCACGTTCGAGTTCTGGTATCGATAATATTCAACAAAAAAAAATCATTGAACCAAAGTCGAACTTTTTTATCAATCGATAAACACTTCGTGATAAAACTTTTAGCGAGGATTGTTAAATCATTTATTACGTATTGTTACGTAAAAATAACAGAGAAATATGTTATCTAATTTTAGTAACGGAGTAAAGAAGATTTTATAGAAAGAACAATTAATTAGGAAGCTAACCAATTAATTAGTATATCCAAATAATATTAATATACATAGACACGTATGGCAGAAGAAGGACAGATAGATAGAATTAAGATTTCCATAAACTTGAGCTGTATCTTGGAAGTTGGTATGTGTACCAATATATATATACTCTAACATTTGATTTTAAAATCAAGTTTACTGTGCTATTATATTTCTTTCCGGATATTTCATTTATCTTCTTTAAGAACAGCCTTGCGTATACACAATGTCATGAAGTTTATTTCACGTAAAGAGTAACTTTATTTTTTATTATTTTACACGAACATATTATAATATACATAATATATATATAATATATATATATATATATAATAACACGAACATATTCCCCCTCTTTTCTCTTTAACCTTCCGCCTTTGTCGTGAAAATGCCTCGTTCGACTAAATCGCGTAGTGAGGTCGAACGCGTTACATTGAGATACAGTCATATTAAAAGGAGAATCGAACAAGTTAAAAAATTATTAAGTGAAGTAGATCGCGCAAATCCGCTTGATATTAAAAAATTAAAGGTTAGAATCATCGAACTCGATAAAGATATAGTGATACTGAAGGAAATATTAGAAGCGCCGCCTGAAAATATCGAACAAGCATTATTTGAGGAGATTAACTCAAATTTAGAAATCGCTTTCGAGATCAAAGCCGAAGCCGAGTTAGTAGTAGAAAGATTCGAAACAATAAGCGTCCAAAGTACAAATTCAGCGGCCGCGAGTTTGACTTCTCATACGGGCATAGTGACTAACAATCCGTCCATAGAAAATAATTATAGGATACCAGCGGTGCAGTTGCCTCGGTTCGACGGGCAACACGAAGAATGGCCGAGTTTTGTGGACGCGTTCCAATCGGTGATAGGAAAGAATTCCGAACTTCGGGATATACAAAAGTTTAGCTATCTAAAATCATGTTTATCGGGACCGGCCGCAGAGAAGATACGTACGCTCGAAATTACCGCAGATAATTATCCCATAGCGTGGAAGAATTTAATAAATAAATTTTGATCCTTAAGAGCTTTAAAAATAAGTTACTTTATACTCTTTTTATCGAGGTTTTAGGTAGAGTTCTTCTTTCTCCTAGGAAATTTAGAGAAGAAAGGTGTTGTCTAACCTTCTATCGACCATCAAGGATATTTTATCTCATACACCGAATGAGTGTGAGGTAAAAGGCAGGTACGCCTGCCTGTTGCGGCTTTGTTCGGTGAAGTTAGAAGTTGGCAATGAAAACGAAGCAACTCGTCGAAATTGGTTATACACGAATTAAAGGGCCAATTACCGAAAAGCTAGATAACGTAGCTGTCGATGCATATGATTGGACTAATAGAAATGGTGGGAGAACGCGTGCTAGAAGAACGAAAGCGCCCTGCAAGGAGCTCGCTGCGCTCCTTTGTTACACCGTAACTAGGATGTTTCTTTGTCGCTATATCTCGGCACGCGTCGATACGGCTCGAAACGTCCAGATGATTTTCATTCACTCGCTTGCGTAGGATTACGCAACATAGTGAGAGAAAGAGAATTTCTCAATAGGAGAAGAATGTATGCTGGGCCGCAAAAGAGACTAGCTCCTAGGCGGCCCCCCCGGGCGAGGCTCCGGGCAGCTTTGGCGGCGCCTGGCCCGGTCTAGCGCGTCGCTTCCCCCGAGATGAGTGTTGCATGCGGATGCATGGGATGCGTGAACCCGACCAGTGCATCTTGGGATGGATGGTCGGGTTTGTACATATACATATATAGGTAGAGTAAGTTGCGCCTCCGGAAGACCGTGAGGCGCAGTAGTTAGTTAGTTTTAAGGTGTGAGTGTTTTGTATGAATGAAGAGAGCATGGCAAAACACCGGCCAGGCTCATCGGGATGGGAGAGTGGGTGTGTTTTTGTGACATATATCACGGATCCGCCTCTCCCATCCAGCGAATGAATGATTTGCACCAGGTGGGTTTTTTAGTCGGTAGAAATCCGATACTCCCTTGGGTACCGGGCCCAGGGGGCCTTTTGAAGGTCTTTCCCCCTGACGAAAAAAAAAAAAAGGATTACGCAACATACCGCCCCCCTTGAACGGGCACCGATCAACACGCTACACACACACTTACATATACATTATCAAATGCATACATTCAAATACATACATTCACATAACAAGATATTACAGATGTATTAAACATAAATAATAATTACTTCTACTAAATCTCAATTCAAAATTTTTATGCATCGTACAGCAAAGGAGAAAGACGTTTCATACCGCGTTTTAAAAGACCGTTGGTGGTTTTCACAGTTACCACGCGTGCTATACCGTCGGAACCTTTATGTACTTCCGTAACGCGTTCTAAAGGCCATTTAAGAGGTGGGGAGTTATCTTCGCGGAGAATGACTAAAGTACCCGGGCTTATGTCGTCGGTTGTACCTCTGTGCCACTTTTTTCTAACTGTCTGTTCATTTAAATATTCCTTGTTCCAACGATTCCAAAAATGTTGTTTCATCTGCTGGACATGTTGCCATTGTGATAGACGTCCAGATGGTATATCCCGATAATCATCTTCTGGTAAACTCGTCAATGATTCACCAATTAAAAAATGGCCAGGTGTGAGAGCACGAAGATCATTTGGATCATTAGACAGGGGAGTGATAGGACGGGAATTAAGGATTGCCTCTATTTCTAAAACATAAGTTAATAACGCTTCGTACCCTAATAAAGTATCGCCGATAATTCGTACTAAATGATGCTTAAATGATTTTACCGCCGCTTCCCACAGACCTCCGAAATGATGGGATAAAATGCCACTTTATTCCTTCGTTTGCTAAACTTCGCGATACACGGGCCTCCAATTCGTTCGCGGAACCTACAAAATTTGTCGCATTGTCAGAATATATGTCCGAACATTTACCACGACGTGCCATAAATCTATGTAAGGCTGCTAAAAAGGCTTCAGTTGTTAAATCGCTCACGAGTTCTAGATGTACGGCCTTAGTGCTAAAGCAAACGAATACTGCTACGTATATCTTAACGCGACCACGATTCCGATGTTGCTTTTCCTTTATAAATAACGGTCCACAAAAATCTACGCCGGTATGGAGAAATGGACGATTTTGTAATAGACGATTCGCTGGTAAATCACTCATTGGATATTGAGGCGTGGTGGGTTTTAACCGCCGACACATGATACACTTATATATTACTCTTTTTACGCTAGTTCGCCCGTTTATTGGCCAAAACGATTCGCGAATAGCATTCAATGTGGCTTGCGTACCACCGTGACCTATCTGAAAATGTTTTTCACGTATTATCGCGTTCGTAATCGCATGATCCTTGGGCAGCAATGCCGGATGTCTTCGTTCGTATGGCAAATTACTTTTGGCTAATCTACCTCCTACTCTTATTATTCCCAGACTATCAATAAAAGGGTTAAGTACAGAAAACGACGCGCAAACCTCTTTCTTAGATTTGATACGTTCGATGATCTCGGAGAATGCTTCTTTTTGCACATATTTAATAGCAATTGATTCTGCGTCCTTTAATTCGTCTACCGTTAATTCGCCTATTATCCTTTTTTCTTTTGTATTGCGCGAGTTGCGTGCGAACCTAACGCAATAAGCTATTACCCGTTTTAACTTTATGAATGAAGAATACCGCGTAAATAAATTAAATGGAGTGTTCAATATCGCGTGCGTTGCAATCCTTCTTATTTCTGGAATTTCGATTGGTTATAATCGACTATGTGGCCAATTTGATTCCGGTTTAACGAGCCACGCCGGTCCTGACTTCCATATTTTATTTTCACGAAGTTCAGTGGGGGTAACGCCTCGAGATATTAAATCCGCGGGGTTATGTTCGGATGGTACATGTCGCCACAGCTCGCGGGCTGTGTTTTCCTGAATTTCAGCTACGCGATGTGACAAAAAAGTTTTTAAGGTGTGCGGCAGAGTGTTAATCCAATGTAATACTATTGCCGAATCTGACCAAAATATTGTACGACGAATGTTACTTCTACGTAGAGCGTTCTTTGTGGCCTTAAACAATCGCGAGAGTACTAATGCGCCGCAAAGTTCTAAACGCGGGAGAGATTGTGTTTTCAGCGGAGCTACCCTTGATTTTGCGCAAAGTAACGATACTCGGGGATTCTTTCCCATGGTTTTCACGTATATACACGCGCCGTAAGCCTTTTCGCTCGCATCGCAGAAACCGTGCATTTCTATTTCTTTTCCGTTGCCCGCGACGTTTCGCGTGAATCTTATCTTCTCGAGCGTGGGGAGGTTTCGTCGAAAAGTTTGCCACATCTCGTTCATATCGGCTGGGACTTCTTCGTCCCACGATGATTTTAATTGCCATAAACCTTGCATTACGATTTTGGCGGTGATTACTACCGGTACTACGTTGGTTTGAATGGTTAGATCCGAGTATTAAAAAAACAGAATGGAGCAGAGAAGAAGATGAAAAGCTTTTACATTTAGCCAAACTCATGCCAACGCAGTGGAGAACTATAGCTCCTATTGTAGGACGTACAGCAGCACAATGCTTAGAAAGGTACGAATATTTATTAGACCAAGCACAAAAAAAAGAGGAAGGAGACGATGCAGCTGATGATCCTCGTAAACTAAAGCCGGGTGAAATAGATCCTAATCCTGAGACAAAACCTGCCAGGCCTGATCCTAAAGACATGGACGAGGATGAATTGGAAATGTTGTCCGAGGCTCGTGCAAGACTCGCTAATACTCAAGGGAAAAAAGCTAAACGAAAAGCTCGCGAAAAACAATTAGAAGAAGCACGCAGGCTTGCAGCTTTACAAAAGCGTAGGGAATTACGCGCTGCTGGGATAACAGTGTCGCAAAAGAATAAGCGCAAGCGTGGACTTAATTATAATTCTGAAATACCTTTTGAAAAACGTCCTGCTCCAGGATTTTATGATACTTCTAAGGAACATATAGATCCACTTGCAATAGATTTTTCTAAAATGAGACAACAACAATTAGATGGAGATCATAAACAGGAAAAGGAAGAAATGGAACGTAGGAAAGATAAGCAAAAACTGAAGCAGCGGAAAGAAAATGATATTCCAATGGGAATGCTTAATAATGAAGAACCAGTGAAGAAAAGAAGTAAACTTGTTTTACCTGAACCACAGATTTCTGATCAAGAGTTACAACAAGTGGTTAAACTTGGACGTGCATCAGAGGTTGCACGTGAAGTTGCTACCGAAAGTGGAATTACATTATCGGATAGTTTATTAGCTGATTATTCTCTTCCAACAAATGTTGCTGTAACTCCCAGAACTCCAGCTGCGCAAGATAAAATTCTTCAAGAAGCTCAAAATGTTATGGCTCTGACACATGTTGATACTCCATTGAAAGGTGGCTTAAACACACCGTTAAATAATTCTGATTTTTCTGGCATTGTACCTGTAACAAATGCTATTGCAACTCCAAATACTATTCTAGCAACTCCTTTCCGTTCTCAGCGTAGCGACGGAACACCCTTGAATTCGTTTAATACACCAGCATCTTCGCGACTGCAAAATGGAGTTTTGGCAACACCAATTCGTGATAAACTTAGCATTAATCCTGATGATGGTATTTCTGGGTCAGAAACACCAGTGATACAGAAACAAGCTAAAGAACAATTACGTGCAGGCTTAATAGCATTGCCAACACCACGTAACGATTACGAAATAGTTGTTCCTGATGATGAAACTATAGATGAAAATACCTCTACTCTTGCAAATGACATAATTGAAGATCAAGCTGATATAGATGTTAGACAACAACAAGAATTGCTGGAACAAAAGAAAAGGGAATTAGCTCGTAGATCACAAGTTATACAACGGGATTTGCCAAGGCCAGTTGACGTTAACATGAATATTTTAAGGCCTTTCATGGATACTCCACTAACGGATATGCAACGAGCAGAAGAGCTAATTAAAAGGGAAATGATTACAATGATGCAATATGATGCGCTTCAAAATCCTATGCAACAGAATAGAAAGAGTGCTTCCAACTCTTTAGCTCAAGCACAAGCATATCTCGAACAACATCCTTATATGAATTTTGAGGAAGAGGAATTGGATGCAGCGAAAAAATTACTCACCGATGAAATGAATGTTGTTAAAGATGGTATGGCGCATGGAGATTTAAGTTTAGATGCATATACAACAGTGTGGGAAGAGTGTTTATCGCAGATATTATATTAGGAAACACAAAAGCGGTATACAAGAACAACCTTAGCCTCCAAAAAAGATAGAGTAGAAGCTTGCGAAAGAAAATTAGAAGAAAATCGGATGCATATGACTGGTGAAGCTAAAAAAGCTGCTAGAATGGAAAAAAAATTGAAAATTTTAACAGGAGGCTATCAGGTAATTATTTAATATATATAGTTAAATATATAGTTAAATATTGACATTAGTTGTAATCTTAACATGACTTTTTTTTAGACCAGAGCACAAGTCTTAATCAAACAATTACACGATTTGTACGAACAAATAGAACAAGCCCATTTGGAACTTTCAACATTTAAATTTTTACAAAATCAAGAGGAAGCAGCAGTTCCGAGGAGAGTCAATGCTCTTATTGAAGATGTTAATAGACAAACTGAACGTGAACGTATATTACAAATGCGATATGCACAATTGCAAGATAAACTTCAGCAATGTTAATATTATATAGCAAATGTTAACAATTGTATTAATCTTTAAACATAATATTTTGAAATTTATATGTGATATAAGTATGCTTAAAACTTTGCTAACCTAAGCATGAAAGATTATTGTATAGATGTTGCGTATGTGGATAGTTGTATGTTGACATTATCATATTATAATATGTATATATTTTACTATGTATAAATTATTGAAAAAAATAATACTGAAAAAGAGAGAGAAAGAAAGACAATTCAAAACAATGAACCCATAATTATTGAAAATTTGTTAAATTATTAATATCTACTTCTAAATATCAGGGCATTTTTGAAAAGTAATTTTTTCAAAAATAGTTAAGATAAAATATTTAAAAAATCTGATTTTATTAGCCTAATTTTATTAATTACGTGTTAAAACTATTGTATACTTTATAATTTTAACTGTCTCTTTAACTCTCATTTATGAGTTTGAGTGGTTCATTCCCTTTATAATCGTTTAACAAAAATCCTTATAATCTATCTGCATTAATTATCAATGCTATCTTCGTGAACATAAGATTAGGCTAATAAATAAATATGTACAATATGTATTGAACAATACCATAAAACTATAATAAGAAATAAACAATGAACAAAACCATAAAACTGTTTAAACAATATACTTAACACTCTAATAAAGGCACATCAAATCTTACAGAGGCTGTCCTACTTCACTCTGCTATCTATTTTTCTCTCCTCTCCCTCTCCTTCTTAATTCTCTATCCTTTCTTCTCTCTTCCAGCTCTCTCATTCACTTTTCCCCTCTAAAATTCAACAGATTCTCTCCCCTACGCTTTACTCCGCCTTTCCAACTTTTCTCACCAATCTAGCACATGCTTCCACGACTCCACTTATCTTACACATACTGAACAGTCTTTTCTGCTCATTCATCCAATACCTACGCTCACTCATACCTTCACCCATCTTGAAACATATAACCCTGTTGTATTTGTTCTCCTTTTTTACCTTATTCAAATATTTCAATACAAATATACAGATACAAATCATCATTGATACTTAAATTTTTCGAAAGTACACCTCCTATTTTCATTTGGTCATTTTGTATTCAACCTTTCTTCTGTTTTTTCGATAATAATTGTAAAGTTTTTTTGAATAAGACTCTTACAAAGAGTCGATCAGTGAGTCACATCTTATTGTAAGTATGTTTTCCTTTTTTTTTCTAATTTCTTTTTTTCCTTATTATGAATTTAACCTAATAAATTTTTTTCTTTTTTTATTTTTTCTAGAGTATTTTATATTAATTTTATAGGGAATATAATTAAACAAAAAAAGTGCATTTTTATAATATTATAGGGCGTGTGAATTTTTTTTGCTAACGTTATAAATTTAATTCAAAAATCAACATTACTACGCAAGTGATAGAATTAATAATTATAAATTAAATAATATATAATAAATAACAAAAAATAATTTTTTGTTGAAAAATGTATCAAAAACCATGCATATTAATTGTAAATATGAAAGATACAAATGCAATTACTAATATTTAAAAATGTATTCTGTTATTCTGTTACAATGAAGATCAGCGTGATGTTAGGTCATATTATACTGACTGGCTCCTTAACCGACTTTGAAAACATACTTTGCCCTTGCCCCTTTGCCCATTCACGCACAGTCGAGATAAGATATAGATATCGGTAACATCAGAGACACACACATTATTGTTGACTACTACACTACTACAGTTAAAGGAATACGTATCTATATGAAATTTCAATCCGCGTTTTTTCACAAACGGCTGAATATATACGCTACGTTTAAAAGCACAATGAATATTCTCATAGAGTACTACAAGTGTCAAAATTTGAACAAAATCTGAGATGTGACCCACTAACCGTCTCTTTGTTAGTAATAAAAGAAAAAAAGAGAAGATATATATTATATATATATTTAAAGATACAATTTGATAGGATAAACTCGTAATTGTCTACAATTGACCAAATTACTAATTAAGTATTTTCGTGTTTTATGTTAATTTTAACGTTTTTTTTTAACGAAATTATCTCTTACAAAGTCGTATTTAGCTCTTTGTGTTATTCGTCGTACTTCTAACAAAATCTTTCGTCGTACAAAATACATTCTTTATAGTTTATCAAAACAATACATACAGTGCGCTCGCCTTTCGTTACACATACGCATTAATACCCCCTATCGTCATTCGTCATTTCTTTGTAATGTCTTTTTTCTTAATTTTTCCTTTCTTTTGAATCCCCACTTCGCAACCTCGCGGATGGCAATTGATCGTATGATCTCCTTGCTTTCGGTCACGTACGCCACAAGCACGCATCCGACACACACACATCCAGTCTCATGCACTCATACTCACACCATCACCCACGACAAAAGAAACAACATTTTCTTTAACTTTCCCTATAAGGAAATCGTCCGTAGTTATTCTCGAAACATCTATACGCACACTTCTAATAGTAATTACTTTTCGTAATTTACGTCTTAATTTTCTTTTCTTTCACTCGAGACAGGAAATACTGCTTTCTTGTTCACTTCGAATTTCTCTTATCCTTGCAATAGTAAATCTTTGTAAATTTTCTTTAAAAATAAAGAAAAAAATTCCAGAAAAAACGCAAGATTCATTCTGAAAGTTGGACTAAAATTAAAAGTGTTCCTTTGACTCGTCGAAGAAAGACTCGTAGCGTTGCGCTATCTAAATTTCTAAATTTCTAAATTTTCACTTTCTTATATCCATAAGCAGAGAAAGGATTTAAACGATCAAAATCTAGGATTTTTCAATTCTATATAGCCTATGTAACATGTAGCTTCGCCTAATACAATTAATGACTGATTATAAAATAAATAACATTATGTTAATTTAAGCGTACCAAATTGTTGTTGTTTTTCAAGCAAACATCTTATTATCACTTTAACCTAGTAGGTAACCTATTAGGTAACCTAGTAGGTAATGTGCAGATTATCTAGGTAATTAGCAGATTACCTGGATAATTTCTTCTTCTTCTTCATCTTCTTCTTATTAGGACTACGTCCTGTTATATTAGTTATATATATTCTTTTTAGGCCGTTTGTTGTTTCTGCGACGATAATGTCCAGCTTTCGTGCCACCTTTTGCGAAGTCTTCCAGGTGGTCTCGTTGTCCCTATTTTCCCTATTTTTGCCACATTCGGCAGCCTACTGTCGTCCATCCCGTCTACATGGTCTCGCCACTCTCTTCTCCTCCTTCTTATTCACCTTATCACGTTTTGGGTCTCAAATTCTTTTCTTATTTCTTTGTTACCTTCTTACTTTTTTAATACCGTTTAAAAATTCTTATTATTACTTTTCTAAACATAAAACTGAATTTTTACTTATCTTACCAAGGATTTGAAAACCGACAAAATTTTAGAAACCCAAGTCTATAATTTGAAATAATATTATATTACATGAAGTGCAAAGCCTATTATAAATCAAAATTTTTAAATCACTAATATTTTAATTGAAATCGGGTATGGCAACTAAAATAAAATAAATGTTGTCATAAAGAAAATATATATTTAGAGACTCGAAATTTTTATAAAAATTCTTTCTATTCATTTTTTTCTATAAAAACTTCAAAAGCATTTATACCAAGGCTGCTATCTGGATATTTTATTATTTACTATTATTATTATTCAAAAAAAATAATGGCAAACATTTATGACGGTCTTAAAGTTATGGCAGACACTTTTGAAAGTGCCAAAAGAAATAAAATTTCAAATGTATTTTAATTTGAAATTAAAAATTGTGAATTTAATACGTTATTTATTATAGTATTAGGAGCCTACATTTTATACGGTAGACATTTTCTCCGGTAATAACATCCCGGCAGACAGCAAAACCTTATCTACAAACTGTACAATTCGTAAAGATCGTATTTTCGCCTTTTTCAAAGAAAAACTAAAATGTACCGAATTTTCTCTCTTGACTTCCATTTTTAACACCCTGTAACTCACAACTGAATGGACCAAACAAAAATCAGCAAAAGAATTTTTTTAGTATGCAATGTCACCTTTCCAAAGAGCATAAATCTGAAATTGTGCTTGATCTATACTTTACAAGATATCGATTACTAAGCCACCCATCGAAAAAATAATGGATTTCTTTTTCCCCAACCTAATAATATAATTGAAATTTGCATTTGTATTTTTTATTTGTTTAAAGCGAAACACGAATTTAATAAAAGAAAATAATAGTTGTTTACACAACTAAGAAATAATATATTTTCCTATCTAAAACAAATATTCTGTTGTTCTATTCATCGATGTCATTTTCGGAATCATTTCCATCATACGATAGATTTTCATCATTCACTGAATCGGTTTCTTTAACACGTTGAGTGGTACGCGACTCTTTAAAGAAATCCTCGTCAAGCCACGTGCGTTACTTATGTTAGAATTGAAAAAACAATTGTATTATAAGCGAAAAGTTCAGTGTTATTCATCAGTGACTGACGTGGAACTCAACGTTTTAAAAATGAAATTCAAATTTGTAAATTGAACCAGTAATATTTAAAATAAAATAAATTTATTACAATTAACATATTGCTTGCGGGAAACGTATTTTTACGTTTTTCGTAGATTGTAAAAACACGTATTTATATTTCTAGGCAATGCTTTGCATTTGACCAAACTTACGCGAGATTCACGATAAAATGCCCACTACATACGTAAATCCACGGTTAAGTTACTCGCATGCACTGAGATAAAAAAGAAAAAAAAAGAAAAAGAAAAAAAATTAAATAAAACTTCACAAAATTATGAATTTAATGACGCTCACTATATACGATGCTTCTATGCCAACGTTCAAAAATACATTAAAAATATTTGACAAAAAATCGTAACTAAAACGGTCCGCAAAAAAAAGGAGATTAGTCGAGTGAATACAATAATACTGTATCCTTGAAAGTAGAAGAATAAAAAATATCTCTTTAGTCTCTATATAGTACTGTGACGTCCCGCCACGCGTAAAATTTCTTAACATTGTTATTTTCTTTTGTAATACATTTTCCATTATACAACATATCGGGAAACCCCCACTCCCTTTTTCCTGCACGTGTACGACCCATTTGTCCTCTACGGCGGTACACGTGCTCAGCAAGTGCACTCTCCGCCGTTGTGATGTGCTTGCGAGATTGTGCAAACAAACCCCCACCAGGAAGAGATGCGGATGTACGTGTACAAGAACAAAACCGACGCCGTTGCAAACGACAATAACGGAACCATTGCTAGGAAATGGACATCCTGTGACGGAACAAAGCGGGATTGCGGGCTGCCGCTAGATGGATCGTACACGTGTAGCAATCCGCCATTGCGGATGCTCGCAGATTTTGTTTGAGATGACGAAATGAGTGGAAAACAAAACCCCTATCAGGATAGATACAAAGGATAAAGAGCCTCTTTTTGGCCCCGCGCTCTCTTATCGAAAAATCATTTATCGAAAAAACTCTTACCGGAAAAGCTCTTCTTATTAAAAGTGTCTCTCAAAAGCCTTATATTCCGTAGTTTTATATATTTCAAAGTTTATTCATTTCTCCTCAGAAGCATTTATTTTATTATTTCCTTCATCATTTTTTATTATTCGAATATTACTAATTATAAGCTTGTATTTGGAAGTTTGTGTGTGTATGTAAGCGTGCTGCTCGTTTTAAGGACTTATTCTATAAGTAATAGTTTCTTTTTATATAAAATATCTTTTGAACCAGAGCATCGGTAAACGAGAATTGGCATTCACCTCTAATAAATCTTTTCGTTTCATTCCTTATTCCTTTAATAATTTACTCATATTCCAAATTTTATTCGCCATTTTTATTATTATTAAATCATCGAGAAAGACGAGCCTGTCTGGTCCCGGCTATACTCGGTGTACGCAGAGTGGCCAAAATAGGCTTTGTTTGTTACATTTTAACGTTTCGCGTCTCCGGACGTAACAGTACAGTACTCATATACATACGAATATTACGGAAAATGTTTGCTGTAATAAGTGTAGACAAAAGAGGGAGAATATTCCCAACTCATTTTCTTTCTCTCTTTCTCTCTAGCCATGAGCGCGTCTACTATTTTTCAGAGGCAGCTAGGAAGATAGAGAGGAAGAATCGTTCCTGCTCTCTCTCACTCTCCTACCATGAACGCCTCCTGGTATGTTTCTGTGTTAAGACCAAAAACTAGTAATCAGCAGACTGCATGTAATTTACCAAATTCCAAATTTCGTCCAGTCAATTCCTCATACCTACTATACATTAGAGGGAGTCTAACTAAGCTCGGCAGCGGTCCATATAGCGTCACTCAGGTAGCACAGATACAAAATTAAAACTAACTTCGAAAGCATTTTACTAAGGTAAATATTTGGATATTTTATTATTTCCTATTAATATTATTCCAAAAGAATACACTTTTGAAACAAAATCAAATTTCAAATGTATTTTAACAAATCCGAAATTTTAATATGTTATTTGTGAGGTACTGTGCACGCTCTCGTGCACGCGCTTTCTCACTCTGTTTGAAAAAGGACTTTTATCCTTTTCCACTTCCACGTTGTAAGGACGGAAGGAGTTGATCCAGAAATAATACACTTCAAACGTAATGAATCGAAGATATATATTTAATACACGTTCTGCAGCAAATCAGTGTGGCGCTTGGACCCTGTATCACTATCTGCCCTAATTTCGTTGTTTTTTACTAACAGTAACTTCTAATTTTTACTGCTAGCTAAAGTTATGTAATAGATTGAATTATGTACGGATCACCTGTGCGTGATTCCGCCTAACGAGTATGGACAATTGAAGCAACTAACTTGGTACGTAGCGGTCTTCCCCCGCCACTTCTAAGGTATGTCTCACCAAGGGCACCGTTGTGACCTTGGAGTGGGGGTAACTGACCAAATACTACTCTCCAAACTCTAGAAATTAAGATAGGATATCGGACACGATAGCTAGGTATCTATTGATATTCGTCTGTTTTTCGACGAAGAAAAACCCTGGGATCCTAAATAAATATTCTCTAATTACTGTGTTGTGTAGATTCTTTAGTCTGGTATCTTTATCTTTATGAATATGTTCAGAATATTCCCTTGCGATAAATTTCTTTAAGTGTTCCGACAACAACGGAACATTATTTATTATTGTATTAGGAGCCTAAATTTTATACGGCAGAAATTTTTTTCGGTAATAACATCCCGGCAGACAACAAAATCTTACCTACAATCCGAGTATAGGTATGTATATGAGTACTGTACTATATAAAGACTAAAGAGATCTTTTTTATTCCTCTATTTTCAATGATACAGTATTATTGTATTCACTCGAACTAATCGTCTTTATTTTTCGGACCGTTTTAGTTATGGTTTATTGTCAAATATTTTAAATATATTTTTGAACGTATGAACAGAAGCATTGTATATAGTGAGCGTCATTAAATTCATAATTTTGTGAAGTTTTATTTAATTTTCTTTTTTTTCTTTTTTTTTTAATTATAATAGATTTAATTTGTTTTAAATATGATTGGTTCAATTTACAAATTTAAATTTCATTTTTAACACGTTGAGTTCCACGTCAATCACCGGTGACTGACACTTAATTCTCTTTTTAGTACTAACATTTAAGAGATTCCCTTAAGAATTCGCGTAGCGCTCAACGTGTTAAAGAAACCGATTCAGTGGATGATGAAAATCCATCGTATGATGGAAATGATTCCGAAAATGACATCGATACCCGTGGTAAACATGAATATCACAGTATCGTGTGTAATAAAAATGTCTGCAGTAAAAATAGGGTTTATAAAATGTGATCCAGTATATACTTCCCTGGGGAACACTAGCTTCAATGTTAAATGCCTTTGAATAAGAGTCTGGGACTTTTACAAAAAATTATCTATCTTCCAAATAAGATTGAAATAGTTGGTAATAGGATAGAAGAAAATATTGTTGGATTTTAGATAGGAGGTCTTCGTGACACACTTTGTTAAATGCTTTCTCTGTGTCTAGAAAAATAGCAGTGCAGCATTTCTTAATCTCGATAGACGATGTTTTTATGTTAGTCATTCGATAAATTTCTTCGATCGTAGCAAATTTGCTTCTAAAACCAAATTGTTAGAGAGTTATTACCTTATTTTCGTTAATTATTGATTTTATTCTACGTAGAATTATTTTTTCCAAAAGTTTCGACATTAGAGGAAGGAGTGATAGGTCTATATGTAAATTTTTATTTATTTATTTAAGAAAGTAGTTTGATTGATTTATTTAAAAATGTTTAACAGTAATTATTAAACGATTTAAGAATATAATGAGATAGAACGGTAAGCATCTAAAATCTAAATTCATAGTCTATCGCCACGAGATGTTAGGTATTACTCTTTACGCCGTAATCAGAAGACAACCGTCATAATTAGCGAAGGACTCGCCGTACTCGACTCATCGTCGCCTATCGTCGCCTTTCGTGTCCCTTTGCCGTCCCCCGTTATCTTTAGTCTTTCTCGTTTTCTTTCACACCTAACACTCGTCCTATAAACTATGAACTGTAACGGAATGCGCCTATCGGTCCTTTCCGTCGCCTACGTTTCTCGTTATTTCCTAGCATTCCTTCTAGAAATTCCGCGATGATCCTGATCCTGAATAAAGACTCTTCCTGCACTTTTGTATCGGGAACGTTCGAGAGACTTCGATGGGGCCACACAAAGGCGACAAGTCCAGACGGTGTAACATTACATCCTAAACATACACCCTAATCCAACGAAACGGTTTCTTTCTCTTTCGTTCAACGATACATGCTCTCACCCACCTATACTTATACCATTACACATATGACAAATAAAGAATAACTTTTACTTGGTGATACTTATAAAGAAATTGTTTATTAATAATTCTAGGAACCTCGACACGCACACTTCTCGAATTCCCCCAACCCCACACTCGGCCGATCTGACAAAATATATCTATCCTCAGATATCCAAGTAATCATACCACCACCATTAAAAAATCTTACATATATAAAGTCCGTAAGTGGAGTTTTTTTTTTGCTTTGTAAGCATTAGAAACTGAATTCTTTTCGAGGAAGCTGGGAAAAATTTAATTCTTTAGGCAGCATTAAAGATTATGGTGAGCATCCTTATTGCACTTGGTGGTTTCCTTGAGTAACTTGCCGCTGATCAAGTAGACTTAAGGCAACTTATTGCATCGTGTTTCATTAATAAGTTTAGCGATCTCCTTGGCTATGATTAGTGATAAGTTTTCGATTCAGTTTGATTCATTTGCTGACGATAATGATTGGTCAATTACATTTGGTTTAAATGTATCGTCAAGGTAGTTTGCGGAAATTGAGTTAATATTAATAGAATCAGGTTTCAATGTCTTCTGGATTAATGAAAATATGTAAGTTTACTCAATTACCTTCCTTTCTTGCCTAATTGATTTACTGATATTTCGCAATTCAGTCTGTATTTGTCTCAAGTCGATTAACGCTAGTCGTAATTATATGAGCGGGCAATTTTAATTGGTTAGTTATGAAACTAACTGGCGTTCAATTAAATTTAAATTATTAAGAATAAAACTGGAGTATTAGCAGCCTCTGACACCCCGGCAACGTTAGGTAAAAAGTATATAGATAATAAGGAAATTTATCTCTGTTTCAATTTATTTATACATAAAACATTTTACTATAGATTTATTACAGATCCAGTAATCCTAATTGATCATAATAAGGAATTCTCTTGCTTATTATTTTACGATAAAGGTCATTTTTATGAGCGAAACCATCATAAACGCCATCCGAGGAAATAATCTCGTTGAGATCCTTTACTTCATTCTTATCTACGATAACATACGGAAGAACCGTAAAAGAACTTATCATCGCTATTATTTCGCGTTCCTTGATAGACTTTCGAAGCTCTTTCATGCTCGGTGGAAGAGTTTTGCAGTCCAATTGTTTCATCATGTTACACAATGTATTATAATATTCATCTATTAGTCTGTCCTTGTAATTATCGTACACCTCGTTGTTCGTACTGGTGCTAAGAAAGTACTGCAAATCAAGTGCCGGGGATCCATAAACACACAATTGGAAATCCACCTGCAACAACACAATCAGAAGATTCGATCAATTGATTTTATCGATAATTAAAAATGAAATCGGTGCGACGTTGAAAAGAAGAGGTATTCGTATTTGAGAAATCGTCAGTAAGTCGAAAGATCGATGTGCAAATATCTGTGTGGCCTATCTCTTTCTCTTTCTTTCTTTCTTTCTTTTTTTTTTTCATTTTAACACTAGATCTAGCAAATGGGTTCAAAATGATTTGTTTGACATTTCTTATAATCATTATTTAATTTCTGCTCATTTGATTTTCTAAAATTTTGTATGACTTTTTCTGAAATATGTAAATAATTAATTCTTTTTTTTTTGTCTTTTTTAATATAAAATCTTATGTAATATATCTACATATACCGAGATGAGTAATTTAGATCCCTACGGAACGTAGATCAACTGTTGACATCTGACGCTTGAATATAGCAATATAATTTTTTACTTTTGAAAATTTTTCTCGAAAACAATGAGCAGGATAAAATTCGCTCAAATTCTTCGGTTAATTTGTTTCAGTAAGAAAAATGAAAGAGACTAACGATTGCAAATAGATAAATTTACATTAGTTCTAGAATTGTAGAATAAATTCATTAAATATAGTTAAATGTGTTATAAACAAAGAGCCGCAATTACAGTCGATGAACAATTAATGCCGACCAAAGCCAGATGTATATTTACGCAATATAGGCCAAACAAGTCAAATAAGTTTGATATCAAATTCTAATTGATTTCGAATATAAAAAGTAAATGTCTTGTAAATGTATTTCCCTACTTAGGAAAAGATGGGATGAGATTATCCGTACTTTTAGGTGAATTTGTCGTTCTAAAACCTATGGAACAATATATTTGTTGAGGGAGAACAGTGACGACAGATAATTTCATTACAATTTTATCATTAGTAACAAAACTGATAATTAAGAATCTTCCGTAGTTGACATCATTAGAAAAAATAAGAGAGAATTACGTAAACTTGCAAAATAGAAAAAAAAAACATGCCTCGCTACTTGACAATTTTTCACAAAAAAATGTATAACAATAATCTTATATACAAGAGTAAACCCAATAAAAAACATAAACCTGTTGAAATTGAAAAAAATAGTAAAGTTTTATTTGAAATTGATATGACGGATCAAAGGCCCGAAAATATACAGTGAAAAGTGGATCCTGAAGATGGCAATCATAAGTGTTTTATAATATCTTAGATCTTGTCGGAATAAATGCCTGGATATGAATATGAGCCGTCTATTTTGAAAATGGCGTAAATCCATTTATGTTCGAATCGAGATATTGAAGGGTTTGCGTTGAATTAAATTTAAAAAGGTAGATATCAGTAACATAGTAGAATAATATTTTTGGGTTTCTAAGGGTGTCAAATTTGCCATCCTAACTAGTATAATTAACATTATTTAAGAAATAATATGTGTTGGCTATGATTGGACTTATGTCACTTTCAAAATCAATGAAATAACGTTTTCAATTCTTAAGAAAATACAAGTCTATAGAAAAACTAAATTTCCCTTGAAATAAAGATAAATGTATACACTTCTGTTATTAAATCAAAAACAAATTCAACATTTATTTTTTGTAATATAATTTTTATGTTTAAATTAAGATTGCTCTATTAATTACTAGCAAAGCTAACCCATTTTTGAGAAAATGTGTTTGCGGTTTAGTTTACGTTATCTTGATTGTTTTTTTTACTGCAGAAAACCTCGATAAATAACATCTGTTAAAAAAATTTCAAAGAAAATAAATGGATGTTATAAAAACGTATGTACTATAAAAACTAAGCTTTACGTGCTTCAATATGTTCTATTTAACTATGGTGTGCTAAATGTTACCTTTTAACTTTCTTTCTTTTCTCCAAAACAGGGGACCAAGAATAAAAGTTGAATATTTTTTTTTATTTTATAACATGAAAGTGTATAGATTTAACGGAACACAGACTGCGCGAGAACAAAAGCGCTTCTCTCTGTGGACAGGCGCTGTTTTGCGTTTATAAAAAATTCATTGCACATTGTTAATTCAACTACTGTTTTGATAACAATATGCAACAAAACAAAAAAACTAGGATCTCATAAAATTTTATTGCATAATATTTTCTATATGCATTTGAAACTCTCACGATGTGACTTACGCCACTTTCAAAATAAACTTTTTCATAATTTCATTAACCAGCAAATTTTCGTGTTACAAAATCTTACAATTAATGATTTTAAATATATCAGTGTTCGGTGAAATTAGGGCATTTGACCGATTCGTATTGCGCGCCGAATAGGTAAGATAGCGACGGCGTTGGGATATTAAATTGGTTAGAATTACATTCTAAATAGGATCGGTTACGGTTGCCTTAGTTGAGTTATGAGGGCGCGAGGGGGCATTAGAGATACATGTAGGACCGCCTTAGCATGCCAGGTACATGCGAGTGCGTCTTGAGGCATGTGAGAGGGGAGATGGGTGCGTAGGCCCTGGCTCGAGAGCGCAAGCGACAGACCGATTCTGGATATTGAAAAGGACTATTCGTTTGCTGATAAGGTACAGTGGCGCCATATTGGTTTCTTTGAAGTAAGAGCTGTTTCTTGTGGTGTGCTTTCGAGTTGTCGACTGGTAAGTTTGAAAGAGTTGGGCATAGCCGCAACCGTGTGCTTTTTACTATAATAAGTTTGAGGGGGTTGTGCGTAGACACAACCATGCACTTGGCTAAGTAGAAGGGGTTTTGCATAGACTCAACCGCGCTCATTATTAAGTTCGATGGGGTCGTGCAAGCACACGACCGCACTGTTTTACTTCGCTTTGAAGGAGTTGTGCAAAGGCACAACTACGCTTGTCACCGACAGTCACGATGCCTATTACAGTGTTTACCAGTCGACCTGCCGAGGATAAATTTGTGAAGGAAAAGGCTACCCCACGTGGAAGGTGTTGGTAGCGAGATTAACGTGTTTTGAAGACCTGATAACGCATCTAAGTAGGCTACGATAAGTTACATATTTGTAGTGGAGACGAAGGTAAGAAAGTTCTCTAGTCTAAGAAGAAATAAGAGACTACTATTTACTGTATTATATGATTAAATAAAGTCATAGCTTGCCCCGGCTTTTCTCTCAAATTCGTGAGAGTTTTTATGCCGAACAAGTGTTTCATACCGCGTAAAATTGTGTTGATTGATTTATCTATCCTTCCCTATCTCACTCATTCATGCGTCGAATTAACCGAACTCACGACATTAATATTCAGAATTGCTTCCAGTCTTATATTCTACTAACAATCAGTAACAAGTTGCTTCAGAATAAAAAGATCACGTAAAAATGTAACTATTAAGGTAGCTAACTCGTATTATTTGGAAAATAGACTTACGCCACTTTAAAAATAAACGGCAGGATATAAACAAACAATAGGAAAAAATATTACAAGCAAAAAACTTCTTATTCAAATTAGCCGAAAAACTTACAGGTCACTACAAAGATTGGTGACTACAAAGAAGGTCGATCTTACGTGGGATCGATACGAACGGTCTTCAATAGAAACAGAAGACATATTTTCATGTACACTGTCACAAAACCAGACGCATATTTCGATGAAACGTAAATGGTGACAAATAGCATATTGTACTAATAATTGTTTTTTTTTTACTTCATATATCTTTACAATTTCTCCGTAGACAATTGGTAAATATTTATATAAGTGAAAAAAGATAGCACGTTGACGGTTTCTCCAATAAGAAAGTGTACGAAGTGGGGATTTCAACCGAAAAGCTAGTTTAAGGTGAAATACGCAAGAAAGAAAAGACTATAAATAGATACTTCTAGAATAAGACGAAGATGCTTCTAAATCGACAGAGCTATTTCTAGAATAAGTAAAGATATTTTTGTGATAGGTAGAGCCACAAGAAACGTTGTCCTCCGTTGTTATGATATGAAGGAATGAGAGAGTATGTGTATGCGTGTGTACGTGTGTTTAGCGTAGATTAAGAAATAAATGATGTAAGATAAAGGCGAATATAAATATATAGGAGAAAGTGTGTATGTGTATATATGCGGTAAGCAGCGAGATACAGAAAAGACAATGGATTTTAGTTAGTCGTGTAAGAGTAATATCAGAGTAAAGAGTAAAGCGAATAGTCGTGTAAGAGAAGTATCAGAGTAAAGAGTAAAGACAATCGTCAGAGTAAAGATAAGCATCAGAGTAAAGAGTACAAAAAAAAAGAGTTTAAGTTAAGATCATTTGTTAATTAATAAAATTTGATTTTTTTTAGTTAAAGAAATTACAATCAATTGACACCAGGCCTTTTATTTCTCACAATATTTTGATAGTCACCGCAAAGCACTATATGCGAAACGGGGTCCAACAAGGCGATATTTTTATGAATAATTAATATTTTTTTCTGGAATTTTGTAAAAGTCAAGTTGAGACATAATATAAAAATTCTGTGTAATCAGTTTTTTAAAACAAACCTAATTATTATAAGAACAAAATTATTAAAAATTCTCCTTTTTTCACGCCTCTGACTGCATCTTACCCCTTAAATAATTGTAACTTGTAAAGAATGACTTTGAATTTTACGCGTAATTCTTTTTAAAGTTGTTGTTATTATATTATTATTCTTATTCAGTTAATATTTAATTTTCGCTCATAAAAAAGAAAAATTTATATAAAAACGTAAAAATTGCTACGTCTTTTCTTAAATAACTTAATAATTTAAAAAAACAAATATTTGAACTCTTTTGATAGAAGTATACGTCAGTCATCGGTTTTTTTAGTTTTAATCGTGACAAGTACGGACAGGTTATTCATAACGCATATCAATATGAGGAGTCGCTGTACTTTCGACGTTACATTTCCGAACATTTTTATCTTTTGCTATAAAGAAGTCGCTCTCCTGTGAATATAGAAAAAAATAGTAAATTTCATCGATCAAAATTTACCCTAAAATCTATTCCGGGTATGTTCTCTTTCGATAAACATACGATAGAATTTGGATTTGTTTCTTTTCCTTCGAAAAATAAAGTCACTTATAATTTGTTAAAAATGATTTTGTTATCTTGTTACTTAAAAACGACGACCATGATTTACTGAATATCTTATCTTTCGATATTGTTGAATTGTTTTTTTTTCAGATGTAGAGGATAACAAAAAAATATGAGCGCATAGCTTTTCCTTTGCAAAATGGCAAACCTTTTGGTCTTAATTTAAAGGCTGATGAGTTTCCAAACTAGGTAGCCTACATAGAAATAAAGAATAAGCTAAATCTGATTGAACTCGAACGTTTTAACTTTCCGCCTTTCGGTATTTACCAAGCTGCATATTTATGTATACCTGCAGTCCTATAAGAAATTCTTTTCAGCTTTCTTTCCCTCGTTATTAAATCTTACAAACAGATTAACCGATTATCTATTACATGTCGAATCAATTATGAGATTCAGAAATATTTTGAATCGTTTATCGTTGAAAAACTAAGCTTTCATCGATGGTTGTTTTTACTTTGAACATTTTCCCTAAAATCTTTCCAATGATCAAAGAAAAATGGGGAATGACGAATAGAAATCATATCGTTATACTCACAAAGATATGATCGATCGGTTTTCCTTCATCATTATAACGAAACATCATATTGTTCATCCAGAAGTCACCATGATTTATAACATTAAATTCGTCATCTCGGTATTTTATTGCCTTGCTAGTCTCATAATAGATTTTATCAGATATTTTGTCAATTTTCTCTCCATATCTATGAATACATTTAATAAAATTAGTTACACATATAACTTATACATACGAGGTTTTGTTGAAAAGTTTTGAGCTTATTCTTATCCATGAATTTTTTAGATTATCAAAAAGACTATACCAAATGTTAATTTTAGATCAGTATAAGAATTGGTATATTAGTAGAGGGTACATATAAAGTACATTCGCATTAAAATATTTAAGCAAGTTGGCTAGTTAATTTCGAGAAAAATATTTTTAATGTTTCGCTTGTTTGTTTATATTCGCGTAAATTTATTTAATTATAATATTAAAATGGTCAGAATTCGTTTCTTCGTGGAGAGATTTGTTTTTTTTAATAATTCGTAAAATTGATAATTTTAAATAAATCAATATTTACCAATATTATCAAATTAAATATTAATAATTTGATGTTATCTACAAAATAATAGTTTATTAACCCTTTGACTGCTACTGGCGCAGATATACGTCCAACGAAAACCATCAGTGGTGCTTATAGACATATATTTGCGTCCTGCAAAAGCCATCGGTAGTACCCATGGACGCATATGCGCACTCAGCGAAAAGACTTTGACTGTTTACTGCTGTCTCATGCGTATTGATGGAAATTTTTTCTCTCGTATATCTCTAATATATAGGGTGATTCACTAACTCTTGCCACCAAAATAGCTCCAAAAGTATAATTGTAGCAGAAAAGTTTATAGAACAAAAGTTGCATGAAAAATTTAGGAGTATAATGTAATGTCAGTTTTTTGTTGCTAGAATTAGTCCCATCTGAAATTTAAAGGTCAAATTTGCTTTTCTGAATGAAATGCTATATTCTGTTACTTATTTTCTGATAACAGCTGTCGGCATTGCGCGCAAAAGTATTTAGTCCTCAGCACACGCGAAGCATTTCAACTTAAAGCATTTAGTAGTCAAAGAGTTATTATAATACTCGAATTATCGTTAAAGTTTAATTTTTCAACAGTTATATAATTACGTACATAACATTTTAGTAATGATAAATAACTAATAAATAACATAATTGCTTTCATTATTATACAAAATTGTTTGTACAATTTTTTATCATTCGTAAATCTTGAAATTTTGTGTACAATTAATAATGTTTACTATTGAAGTTTTATTTATAATTCTTTAATTGTAATTCAAGTATTATATTAATTTACAATTATTTTATAGATAAAATAAAATTATTCTTTTTTAATTTGATAATATTTGTATATTATGAATTTATTTAAGATTATAAATTGTAATAGAATTATTAAACCAAAAATCTCCGTACGAAGAATCGAATTTTAATCCACTCATAAAATAGGCAAGTACGTTAGTATCTACGTTACCGTTTAACTTGATAATTTAATGAAATTAAAGGAATATAAACATAACAAAACTTGAAGGTTTTTTCCTCGGAATTGGCTAGCCAGTTTGTTTTAAAATTTCAATGCGGGAACATCTTAAAGGAATACTATTGATATACCACCAAGTTTTATATCGATCTAAAGTTAACATTTGGTAGTGCCTCCGTATATATGCAAAATTTAAGTAAATTTTACCAATAACAAAATTGTTTCTATTATATATTAGACTGAAAACTTTTTTAACTTACTAAAGTATTTATAGAACTCACTTCTCAAAATTAGGCCATTTTTTTACTTGTCCGGCTAACGATTTTGTTCCAAGAATGAAAAAGCCTCTTAATCCGGAAGTTTGTTTATCATAGTATAATCCTTTGGTGTAAAGCGTTTTGTGATCGGGTTCCTGAAAACATATTGTATCGTCTAATTATTGATATACATATATTTAATTTCAAATAAATGATTTACAAAATAATTATTGTTACATCATGTCCGTTTAAACATAAATCCACGCATAGAAGCCTTTTTAAATTTTCTAAAGAAAAAACCTGCCTGACATTGGAACACGTCCAACGATAAAGGATTATAAGGGATATTGAACTTTATTTATCCTCCAGGTAGACATTTCGCATGTATGCATTTTGATTCGAGCAACGCGAGTTTCGCACTCCTATTCATAGGCACAAAATTTGCAGCTTATGGTAAGCATTATAATCCTGAAGCTTTTTTCTACTGGTAAGGAGACAATTCGGTTGTACACAAACGGATTTTTACGAGCTTTGGTATATTAGTAGTACACCTCTAAGGTATTCTTCTGATAAAATATTTCGGTGAACTGGCCAGAATTTACAAGAAGATAAGCACGTGTATAAAAAAAAAGTAAATTTTGAAAGCTTTTTTCTAACAATTAGCTGGCCAGTTCACCGAAATATTTTACCACAAGAATACCTTAAAGATGTACTACTAATATACCAAAGCTCGTAAAAATCTGTTTGTGTACAACCGTAATATCTCTTGTAGGTGAAAAATCCCTTTTATCGATAAAATAGATTTTTACCTTTTCGCATATGGCCAAACTACTAGCATGAAATCTAGCTAATCCACGCATCGCACACAAGGAGTGAGGAAGGTCAAAACCAGCTTGACGGGCAGCCATGCGAAATCCAAGTTGAGCTAGATCCTCTATCACTAGAAACCCCGGATATTCTTTCTTAGTATAGAAGACCTGTGCAACCAGAATATGAGCTGGTCCAACTAGATCGTTCATTTTCTTCAACAGGTTCTCAATCATCAGTATTTCCGTGTCGAAGATCTTTGATTGCTCGACCTAGGCGAATAATTCGACGTATTATATCATTAATCGTATTTTTTCAATTTTACCCTTTGCACTCGACTGTCACTGCGTGACAACGTAAGTCTAGCATATAACTGTATAAAATAATAAGAAATAATTTCTGATTTGTTTACAAATATATGTTCATCGATGTGGACAAATTTAGATAAATCAAACATCGTCACAATACCTTACTTAGTTCAAAAGTTATGCTATATATTATGATGACTTAAGAATAGCGTCGAATTGCCGGTAGGTACGTTTTGAAACGGCGCCGAGTGCAGAGCATTAATTACACGCTTCATCGTACATTTAGATTGTCTTTCTTTATTCTTACTCTCAATAACGAAGCTAATCAAAGAGAACGATCGCAGTGTTATAAATGTGTCTACGTGTATGCAGTAAGAAAGGATGATTTCTATTGATACTAGAGAGCGCGTCGATTCGATGGATCTGATTTTTCAAATATATATAGTTGTACCTTTAACTTGGTAAAAATATAGATAAATATATTAGTCTACGAAGTAAATAAAAAATTAAAAACTGAAGAAAATGGAATAATCGGTTATGATATCACAAAGTCAAGAAAAAATAACAATAGCATGAAAAATATCTCTATAAATTATTCTGTATATCTGTAAAAAAATTGTGAAATGGAATCAATTTATCTTTAACTCAATTATTGAGTATAAAAATGAATAATACCGCATGCAAAATGTAATTGCCAGTTACATTAAGTTTAGACAGTAAACCATAAAATCAACAATATAAAATAACCTGTTGAGCTGTAAGAAAATTAATCGATTAATTAATCATAGTTAACGGAGTAGCTAATCAAATCGCAATAAATATACCTCGTATAAGATTATAAATTTTATGTAACAGAAATGACATTTTTTTTTTCTTATTATCTTCTATAAAATAATAAAATTATATATTAATATATAGTCAGTTACGTTAACTTCGCCCTAGCTATTTGCTTATTTATAAAATCACACGTACTAAAATCTGAACTCCTGAACACCACTACCCCCCTCGTGGAGAATTATAGTACCTGCTATTTCCTTATTTTCAACAACACAAATTGGACGAAAACGCATATCTCGATCGTCCTCCTTGTATCTAGGTATCATGCTCTCAATCGTGAATCTAATTTAAAAACAAGAGACTATAATACCTACCATTTTTCTTTGTACAGTATCTGCCGATGGTGCGACTTTAACAATGAAGGATATTTTGTTCATAACTTCTCGGTCATCTTGTTTGGACGCAAATTCAACTGAAACTCTGTACAAATCGCTACTATAGTTGTCCCCCTTTGCTGTCGCCGGTTTTGAAAATATATCGATCACACGGATCGAATTGTCATTTTTCGCCTTCCGCAACATATTTTCCAAAAACTCGAGGCTCAGCCATAACGGTGTCTCTTCGGCCATTTCTGAAATTAAAATTGAAATCGGAGAATTTCATCAGAAATCTATGTACTTTTCGTTGTGTTAGGAAATGTGGAAACGATTCTTTACAATAACTTATTATCAGCAGCGGAATATATAATTTTCTTTCAACGTTTTTGTCCCTAGACGAAGTACGTGAACCAATTCATTTTTTCAAAATCATTTTTTGTATATGTCACGGTCAATGTATATATTCTGGTAAATCTATAAAATGCACAGAAAGATTTGATTAATCTATGAAATGTGCTTTAATTTGTTATTTTTAGAGCTAATAGAGGGGAGAGAGAGGAGGAAATGATACAAACCACGTTAGGTTTATGTTCCTATGATCATAAAATAATCTTCACTTTTCGTACTGTGCACTTGTTTTTTCAACTGTCTGATTACAAGTACTTAATCTTCCATACTTTCACATTGTATGGGTAGAAGAAGGTAATATAGATAAAGATACGAATTCAATTATTATTATAATAATTAAAGTTATTATTGTAAAAATAAAGTTATTATTTAATATAATAAATATATACATATATTATATATGAAGGATTCGTGAAAAAATTGGGCCGCTGGACTGACTGGAGGACTGGGACTCGAGCCCGGATCTTCCACTTTCCGGGCGACTGCTCTTTAACCATTGAGCTATCCAGGGACCACCGTCCAATCTCCTCACGAATGTCTATTTAAGTTTGGGTTGGAGGCGCTCGCATCCTACATATATATGTATATTATATATATAAATACAATTATATTATATAAATATAATTATTCTTATTTTCCGTTACTATAAAGATCAGCGTAGTTTTCAGTTTCTTTTAAGGGGTGAGATGCAGTTAGGATTTTCAAAAAATGGATTTGTTTTTTGGTTTATTTTTTTTAAGTATGATGTTTCGAAAATATTCTCTGCAAAATTCCAGTTAATCCGATGAATAGTTTTATAGCGGACGGAAACAGTAAGCAACCGTTTTCGACCAACCTATTATATTTTATGAATAATCTTGTGGAAACAACAAGAAAGAAGAAACACCGAAAGCTGAAAATGAAGACACGAATTAATTGACTGTATAGTCGCGTGCCATTAAGAGGCAAGATGTTTTCAATCCGAAAACTGTGAAACGTGATGAAAGTGTTACAAGTTCATGAGCTAAAAAATTAAAATGTTACATAGAAGATGATTTACCTGAAGATAGTCGTGTTAAATATAGAATAATAAACTTTATTTCTATATTACGGCTATTTCGAATCTTGTGAAGTGCAAAAAGTGTAATGGGAATGTTAAACTTCAAATAGCCAACACACGTGGTCTGGGATTTTAAATTGTGGTATCACCTGATGATTGTATTAACGATAACATTCCTTGTATATATATATAATAATGTAAATAATTATTTAATTAGTATTTCTGTAAGTACATAAATTAAGTGTATGATTGGAAAATTCTTTTAGAAATTTTCTAAAATTTATAACTCGAAAGTTTTAGCAAGATTTTGTATAGAATACTTTCGTTTGGAAGTTGCCAAAAATATAAAAAAAAAATTAATTCATCCCGAAAAATGATAATTTTGATGAAATTTCTACTACTTATTATTAGAACTAAAAAATAGTTCTTTTTTGAAGGATTTTCGTTTATGAACAAAATTTCGGTTTTTTAACATTTTTTTTTAACATAAAACTCATGAATTTTTTGTCAAAAATCGAAAAAAGAATGCCAAAAGGCTCCATTTTTTTAATTTTCCAAAAAAAGTAAAAAAACTTTATCAAAGATTATTATTAAACTAATAATTCATATTTTCTTTTTTTTTTGATGATCTAATAAGATATTCTGATGGTCACCGCAAAGCACTATATGCGAAACGGGGTCCAACAGGGATGGCGATATTTTTATAAATAATTAGTATTTTTTTCTGGAATTTTGTAGAAGTCAAGTTAAAACATAATATAAAAACGCTGTGTAATCAGTTTTCTAAAATAAACCTAATTATTAAAAAAAAAATTATTAAAAATTCTCCTTTTTTCACGCCTCTTGCTGCATCTCCCCCCTTAAATCTGTTTGATTCACATATATCCAATTAGTCTCACTGATAATTGAGTCACCGTTCTGTTACCGTTATATTTACGCGCCAATTGTATTTATTTGTAGTGTATATCTAGGTCAGGTCGATAAGATCAACATTGTCTATTGGAAAAGACCAGTAATGAAGAATATGAAATGAAAAGTTCGAGAACTTGCAGCAGCGTAATGGGCTTTATTGGTAGATTTACAATAGTTGCCGGTGATGGTAGAGTGAGCAATTACAGCGAGATGATAATGCTAGACTAATTATAGTATATGAGTCGCGTAAATTTAAGTACAAGACTGACGATTTATAAGTAAGAAAATAAATAGTTAAAACGAAAAGATGAATGAATGGGCCAATGACTGATTGATAATGAGCCAAGAACCAATGAGCGATTTGCCGGTTAGCAATGTTCCAATAACGTGGTAGCAAATTAGTAATTACTTCTATAACTGTCACTAGATGGCGCTTGACTTCGTTCCGAATGCGTTATTGACTATCATAAGAAATGCTTATAAATGCCGTTTCAAAAATAGAAAGTAAAATGTGTTGAAACTGAATGGGTTTAGATTTATAAAACCTTGGAACTTGAAATGGTTTCATTATCTAACATTTAACGTCAATATCAAAAGGATAAATATAGAAATTTTATAATAATGTCAGTAACATTAAACTATATTCTGTTAACCTCGGATACACTTTTGCCTTTATGCAATTTCGACGACAATTTCTTTGATTTTACCTAAACAAAAAATTGCAAATTATCAGAATACTAGTCAATAATTTAAATAAAACATAATACTTTAACATGTAAGTTCAATTCATCATTTAACATTGATGTTAAAATTGATATTAAACGGAAATGTGTGAATATATGCATTTAAATTAAATACAATAATGTTAATATCATTATAGTTGTTGATCACCCGAAACAAACACTAAAATAAAAAATCGAACTGATTTATTTAAGTTGACATTTAAGGAAGTCGTACGTTAGTCGAATCACTGTTTAATAGGACGTTTTGAAACAAAAACGTTGATCTTTTTATTAAACGACACGAATTGAGTACGGTAAGCAATAAGAAAAAGAGCTTCAAGTTTTGCTAAATATAAAATTTCGAAGCAAACCTAATGCATTTAAATAATTAATCGATGAGAAAAACTTTTAAATGTTACTTTACAAGTTACGGTAAATTACATTTTTTTTTTTTTTTATTTAACTCCATACATCTTTCCAATTTGTCCGTAGACATTTAGTAAATTGCTATATAAGTGAAAAAAGATAACACGTAGACGGTTTCTCCAATGAGAAAGCGTCGCTATTGTCGTTTATTTCATTTAGTTATAGTTTTTACTAGGTCTCTTGGGTGGATTCTTTTGAGCCTTCTAGGGATATATTGGTTATAGTTATCGTTGGCTAGCGGGTTTATGTTCATATCAATTCATCTTTTGTATCTGCAAGTTGACTTGGTTATTTTTTCTTCTATCGTAGGAATATTTAAGTCCTTTCTTATTTCTTCGTTACGGACGTACCATGGAGCATCCACGATTGTGCGTAGGATTATAGATTGTTGAGCCTCAAGCTCGACAGTGAGACTTTTCGCTGCTATACCCCATAGCGGTAATCCATATGTCCAGATTAGTTTTATTATTGTTTTGTAAATTATTAGGTTTCAATTTTTTGCCAGTTAGCTAAGCCATTTTTCTCCTTCTTAAACGAATTTGTTCGATTTTGGTATTTATATGCTTTTTCCATGTTTGTTTGGAATCTAGGTGAAGTCCTAAATACTTGACCGTCGTTACTTGCGGAATTTCTCTATTATATAGTTGCAGTTTCGGTATTTTGTTTTTCCTCAGTGTAAACGTGATGTGTTTACACTTGGTAGAGTTTACCGTGATCTTCCTATTACGTAACCATTCTTCGAGAGAGTTGATTTGGTTTTGTAACGATTGAATTGCTTGTTGCGGGTCTTTGTTTATGGTAAGCATTGCCATGTCGTCTGCAAATGTTAAGACTTTACAGTTTGCGTTTATTGGTATGTCTGTCATATAGAGGATGTAGAGAATTAATCCGAGGATACTTCCCTGCGGAACCCCAGCTTTGATTAGTTTGATGTTGGAATGAGTGTCTTTTATTTTTAAGTAAAATGTTCTTTCCGAATGATAATATTTTAGGAGTTTGTAATACGAGCGTGGAAAGTGTTTATTAATTGTTTGTAATAATCCGTGATTCCACATTTTATCGAAATCTTTTTCTATATCTATGAAGACAGCGGAACAGTACTCCTTATTTTCTAAAGCTGTGATTATCGTATTAGTTAGTCTGTGTACTTATCAACGGTAGAGTGTTTGTTTCGGAATCCAAATTGATGGTCAGGAATCAGATTTTTGTCAGAAATTATTCTTTTCATTCTCTTGTATATTATTTTTTCCAGCAGTTCAGATAGTAATGGTAAGAGCGATATCGGTCTATAATAATTTACATCATGCAGATCTTTATTAGGTTAAGGGAGCATTATAATTTCCGCGAGTTTCCAAGTACTTCGGAAGTAATGGACTCGTAATACTGCATTAAATATTATTGTGAGCATCCCAATTGCTTTAGGTGGCAGTTCTTTTAGTATTCAACCAGTTATTAGATCGTAACCTGGTGCCTTTCTTATTTTGATTTGTGATATTAGCATTCTTATTTCTTCGGCTGTTGTGCTATTAATGTTTTCGAACTAGTTTACGTTAGTGTCTGTGTATGTTTTTGGCATTGAAGTTGTGTGCTGAGAATATGTTCTCTAGGTTTGTTGCGAAGTTGTTATACTGTGCTTTTCGCCCACGATCCGTCAAAATTTTGTATGGCAGGTATTGATTTTACTGGTCTTTTGAATCTTTTTGCTGTTTTACAGAGAGAGTAATTAGTATCTTCGTGAGGTGAAAGTGATGTCAGGTACCTTTCGAATTCTGCATTGTTGTGATCCCGTATGTTATGCTGAAAATCTTTAATTACTTTGTTTTGTAGTCTTTTATTACTCCTTGTTTTATTTTTCTGCACCTAGTTTTTGCTAGCTTTTTTACTTTTATTTTATGCAAAATAATGCTAGGATATGACGGAATTTTTCTGGGTGAAACATTTTGAGATGTAGATGCCCACGCTGCTTCTTGTATAGTATCTGTTAAATTGTTAACTGCATTTTCTATTTGTAAAAAGGTCTTGAGCGGAATAATACAGTTTAATTTAGATTCTAAAGTTTCTTTAAAGATCATCTATTTTGTGCTTCCATTGCACAGCGTTGGAGATTTTTTATATAGGTTTGTTCCGGTATGTAATTATTATAGGCGAATGGTCTGAGCTGAGATAAAGAGATGATTCGGTTTTTAAGTGAATTAGGTTTTTAGGCCTTTTAGGACGCCGAAGTCTAGTAAGTCGGAAATTTTGTTATAAGCTGAGGGCAAGTATGTTGGTTCACCTGTCGTGAGGATGTCTAGGTTTGCGTTGGTTATATATGAGTCTAAAATTTTACCTCGTCGTGAAGTTTTTTTGATCTCCAATTCAGATGCTTAGCGTTAAAGTCGCCAGCTGCTATGAATTTATTACCTAATGACTTTAAAAACTTATTCCATTGATCGGTTGAAATTTTGACTCTTGGTGGTGCATAAAAAGCCGAGAGTTTAAGTGAATAACCCTGAGTTCTTAAGGTAATTGCGGTGGCTTGAAGGTAATCGTGGGCTGTTTTACTGTGTAGATGATGTTTTATCTCGTTCTTAAGAATTATGGCAGTTTCACCATGAACTTTACCTGAAGGATGTTTTGTGTCATACAAATGGTGTAGTATGGAATATTTATATAGTTTCTATTTGTAAGATGAGTTTCAGATACGAGTAGAATGTCTATGTCATGCGTGTATATGAATGCTTAGGGTTTCTTGAATTCGTTGTTGTAATCCATTTTTTTTCCAAACCGCTATTTTTATTTGTGTATCCAATATTTTTTATTCAGTAGCGTTTATGTTAATAGTTGTAGCATTGTGGTAATTTGTTGCGTTTGTTGTTTTAAGAGAGAATTTTGCTCCATTATCATTGTGGTTATGATTTCTGTATTTTTATTTGATTGTTTTAATAGTTCTTTAATGTCCGATGTCTCATCAGTGTTTAAGTCTTTTTATATGTATGTGCCCGTTTGGTTACTTCGGAATTGCTTCTTCTTGATTCAATGTGTTCAACTATTGGTGTATTGTCCCTGTTGGCATTTACGTTTTGTTTATTGTAGTTAATTTCATTATATTTCAATGTTATTTTAACTATAGTGGATTTGGGATGAAGTCCTCGAATTACGATTTTATAGCTTTTCTCGGTTTTTTTTCTTGATACGTGTGGTATCCCGCGTTTTTAGTTTTTAGTGCATTTATTACCTTTCTGTATGTATCTGGTGTGGTAATTTGTACTTTCACTTGGTTATCTTTAAGTTGTTTTATTACATAATTCTTTTGTCCAGCTGTTTCATCCAATAACTCAAGCAGAGGGTCGATGATTTCTGCGTCGATGTATATTGGTGGTGGTTTTACTGCTTTTTTTCCTTCCAATTTTTCTGTAGTATTTTGTGGTTCTGTTGACTTTTCGAGTAGATCATAAATGTTGCTAACGGGTATGTCTTGAAGCCATTTTGTTGGTAATGGTGTGGAAGAGTTATTATTTCGTTTTTTGGTTCACCCATCTTGCGTTTTTGTGATCCCTGTAATTTGGTTTTTTTAATGGGAATCCAGTTTTGCGAGTCTACTGAATCTGTATCCATCTCACTTTCCATACACAAATTTCTATTATCTATTTTGATTATTCTCTTTCCTGTATGAGCAAGGTTAGAAGATTGTTTTGTTTCCATCGACGATTGACCTATTTCGGTATTAGCTCTTGTTCGAATAATTTAACTGCTGCCGTTATTAACGATTTTAAAAGGTGGGATATTGTTAATTTCCATGGTCAAAGCTTTTTGTCTTAGGCTTGAACACGCGGTTACCCGCGTGGGTGCAGTGTTACCTCGCTGGAACACTGGTCGCTTACTCTTGTATCTGCGATGTAAACCTAACGTACGTTACACTGTATCTCAACGTAATTATTATTTAAATACTTATATTCTCTGGAGCGGAAGATTAACACGTCCGTATTTACTAACGATTGAACGAAGAATAAAATTACATTTATACTCACGTTCACAAATATCAACTAACGTACGATCAGATTTACAATTGTGAACATTTAGAAATCAAGGAAAACTTGAACACTCTCATTGAAAAACCATTGAAAAACGGTGTACGCAATCAACTACTTGAGGCAATCTCTCATTGAGGAATCTCAGTTACCTTGATATTTTGAATCGTTCATCCCAAAGATTCACTATATGATTTCCTTTAAATGAATAATTATTCTTGCAAAAAAAATGCACGAACAAAACTTCAAGCTTTTTTATCAACATTTATTTTTACATTATTTTCTTGATTTAGAATAAATTATTAATATTAATATCGTATTATTTCATCAACAAACCTGATAGATCGTATTCTCTACAAGTAACAATTCGTTTCTCTTCACTACAACACTTCTTTATTAGAGTATCTTATCTATAGAAAATAAAATAGTTTTTCGCTCGTTATTTATATTCTCGTGAGAATTCCACTAAATTCTAAGCAAACAGGCAGCGCTATTAGCAGATTTTTAAGTAACTACAGATTAGAATGTTTGATATTTGATAAAATTTGCTTATTTATTTAGATAAAGGGTGTCACTATTACTTTTAAATTATCTCCTATTCATACCACTTCTTTTTCTGTTTTTCTTCCATTTTTATTACTTAATAGAAAAAAAAGGAACGAGATAAGGTAACTTTTTTCTCGTACTTCTGTTATTGTACCTTTTTTTCAAACAAAAACTCAACTAATGATGTTACAAATAAATATTACGACAATTAATGTTATTAATAAGATTCCTAATTAGTCATACAAACTATACATAGCAGTGAAAACCTTACCATAAAAAAGTTATAATAAAAAGATAAATATAAAAAACAAAACTAACTCTCTTATCATTCTGCTCACATTGTGTATTTTAAATAGAAACATATTAAGTAAAATTAATTAAAAAAAAATAAATTAAAGGAATGGAAAAAGTAAAAAAAAAAATGATATTTTAAAAAATTATAAAAAAATATTTATGTGACTAACTGTTAGTTGATAACAAAGAAGAATATTATTAATAAATCTTTAATCTTTTATTGGTCATACTTTTTGCTCATTGACACATATTAACTCATGTTATACTATCTCATATGCTAACGTTTTTTGCATGGTACATATTATTCTTTTGATCGTACCATTATATTTCTCTCTCTCTCTCTCTCTCTCTCTATGTGTGTGTATGTGTATGTGTGTGTATTTCATTAGTCATGAAGAAATCAATTTTATTACGAGATAAGAATATAATAATTAGCTGATCTTTATAAATAAAAAACTAGTATAAAAGTACTTATAGCAATATATTTAATGTATTTTTCTTGCGTTTGGTTTTCTTTTGGAAAAGAAGACGTATTAAAGCGTTCAAATTTCAATGTGGGATTTCTAAATTGTACGAACATAATCCAATAGTTTCCGTCTAGTTTAGTTAACCGTTTACAACGAAAATAAGTAGCGTGAGCTCAAAATGCAAGCTAAGCATTATTTTCATTTCACTTAATATTGAGTAATCTGGAAATCTTCATTATCGCGTTCAATAAAACATCATATATTAAAATGTCTCTTACTGTTATCATGATAATGCTATCAATGTAATTATCGTTCACTTCTAATCAAATAGATAAACTTATCGCTTACATAAAAAAATGTAATTTATTTTACTATACAATAGTGAGGTTTTGCTTAAGTGCCTGGATAAAATTCCAGTCTAGAATTATTTTCAATAAATATCAAACATATTATAAATTTTGTATATACATGTAAAGAAAATGTACTTTCTTTAAATTGAATTTGTCTCGCTATCGCGGTTGGTAGTGAACTTGGCAACATGGATTGATGGATAGAGAGGAACACATAGATACGAACAAAGAGAACAGAAAACACGTGAGTAATTTTAAGTGCTATAATAAAGATAAGAAATTTAATTAAAAAAAAGAGTAAATAAAAGTGTAACGGGGAAAAAGGAACTTTAATTGTCGTTTTTCTTTTACAAAACAACCGATTGAGTTTTACTTTCCGTAAAAATCTCAACAGTATAGGAATTAAGATTATTTATCCTATATACATATACATAAACCACACTGATATAGTGTATATAATTTAATCACCTCTGAAAGATAACATTAACTTTATGAGAGAATAAAAGGGATTTTATCACGCACACTAGAAACGTTACACTGTATTATCAACGTTATACTGAATGCATTACATAATTTATTAAGCCATGATGTTTTACGTCCATTCATATTAACAGAAGTCAATTATAAAATATTATGAAATTTCTTTAAGGGGTGAGATGCAATCAGGATTTTCAACAAATAGATTTGTTTTTTTTACATTTTCTTGAAATGCGTTTCGAAAATATTCTCTGAAAATTTCGAGTTAATCCAGTGAATAGTTTCCGAGATATCCTACAATTGATAGGTAGTGGACGGAAGCAGCAAGCGCAACCGTTTTCGACCCGTCTATTATATTTTATGAATAGTCTTGTGGAAACAACAAAAAAAGAAGAATCATCGATCGAAAATAAAGAAACGAATTAATTGACTGTATAGTCTTGTTATGTATCACTACATTTGTGTTCAAAAACTTATTCGGTTATTTCATTATGAATCGTAGCGAAGGTTCTAGAGAAGTTTAGAGATTTAGTAATCTTCGTAAATCGCGTACTGTTATGACCTTACATACGTCTTGCAGTGCCAAAAATGCGCTATAAAAAATTTTTTTAGTAGGGATAACAATAGAAATTATTAAAAATAAATAGTACACATTGTTTATTGGTATTTAAACTTTATACAAAATTTTATTCTACTTTATTTTTACAAAAATTGCTATATAAAGAATCACGGGATCCACAACACTAAGAAAAAAAAGTTTCTCCACGGACGGCATCATCATATCTCCAGTAAATGTTGATCGGTGTACAAAATTTAAAAAAATTCTTGTAAAATAATATTGTAGTAGTAGAGTAGTTGTGGTAGTGTAGTGGTCGAGCTGGAATTTTGAATATTGGAAAATTTAGCAATTTACGGCAGTTTAAAAAAAAGTATGCGTTTTACGTCATATATTTTACACTTTAATTATTTTTATTAAATTTTTGTTCGATTAAAAGTCGGGGTGAATAATAGTTGAAACGACGTAGTACAAACATAAATCTTATATTTTAACAAAACACAAGTAAATACAACAAAATACAAACTCCACCGCGGTATACTAAAAGCAAGAAAACTCCTCTTACATATTTTACTTTTTGAAATGGACTCATGCACTCTAGTCCGGTGTTTGCCTTTATAGCCCGTATATAGTGGAAGGAGGTAGGACTCTCTTTATTCTACAGGACATTTCTTATTAAATCACAAATTCCCTATCGCTTATCAATAGGTCTTTCTTTTAACCGTACGTAACGCCTTAGATTGGATGTACATCCCATGGTTCTCGGAGCTATACTATCCAAACCTGCACGGGTAAACAAAAAAAGGACAAACACCAGACCTTTCCTCTTGAGGAGACCTTATCTCTCTTAGATTATTTCTATCTCCTGTAAACTGAGATCTAGAAAATATTACATATTTACTTTACATTGTCAAAATCTTTTGAAATCTTTATTTCCATAAGATTATTATAAGAATAGTTTTCTTATGCAGTGTGCTGCACGATTCAGCGTAATGTAACATTTTTAAATCAAAATATCAAAAATCCATCTCGACAACTATAGTAAACAATTATGAATATTTAAAATAATCGCATTAAAAAATATTAAAAACTGTATGAGTTATCATGCCGACCGTGGCGGAAAAAGTAATTTCGAGAAAAACGCGTTTAAAGTTTTAAGTGTCTCAAACAAAGGACGGCTATCCGCGCGCACCAAACTCTTGTCGGGTAGTCACATTTTCTATCATAACTTTGGATCTATGAGGAATTTTTGCAATCGACTTTCCCAGAAATAAGCCTGAAACTATAGAGAACATCAATCTGTTAAAAAAAAATCGATTTTTAGAAAATTCTGGACGTATGTAAAGCCTTAAAAGGTAAAATGTTTTCAATCCAAAAACAGCGGAACGTGATGAAAGTGTTACAAGTTCATCAACTAAAAAATTAAAATGTGACATAGTAGATGATGTACCTGAAGATAGTCATGTTGAATATAGAATAATAAACGTTATTTCTATATAACGGCTATTTCGAATCTTATAAAGGGAAAATAGTGTAATGAGGATGTGAAATTTCAGACAGCTAGCACACGTGATCTGAAATTAAAAATTGTGGTATCACGTGATGATTGCATTAACGATAACATTCCTTGTCTAATAATGAAAGTAATTATTTAATTAGTATTTTTATAAGTACATAAAATAAGTATAAGATTGGAAAACTCTTTCAGAAATTTTCAAAAATTTATGACTCAAAAACTATAAGCCTTAGCAAGATTTTGTATAGAATACTTTCGTTGTGAAATTGCACACAATATGAAAAGAAAATTAATTTCTCCCAAAAAACTATAATTTTGTGAAAAATTGTTTAAACAATTGGCTATAAAAAATTGAATGCTTGATTTTTCGGCAAAATATTGTGATATTCGGATTCAGCGGATCGAAATACATACAAAAAGTTTAGCTTCATCCATTGAGCTAAAAATGTTACAAAAATTTAATACCGTATCTAAATAAAAAATCTTTAAATGCGTTTTTCTCGAAACTATGTTTGTCAAGTCGGTAACCATTGTAATTCAATAACCACTCGATGGATTTTGATGAAATTGTGACTGTTTATTAATAGTAAATATAAAGACTGTTTATTAATAGTAAATATAATAAAACTAATTCTTCATTAAAGGATTTTCATTTACGCGAAAAACTTTGATTTATTTTTACAACAGACTCATAATTTTTCTGCCGAAAATCGAAAACAATGCCAAGAGCCGTTATTTTTTTAATTTAAAAAAAAAATAAAGAAGGTTTGATAAAGAACTAGATTTATTATTAAACTAATAATTTATATTTTCTTTTTTTTGGATGATCTAATAAGATATTCTGATTGTCACCGCAAAGCACTACATACAAAACGGGGTCCAACGAGGATGGTGATATTTTTATAAATAATTAATATTTTTTTTTTGGAATTTTGTAGACGTCAAGTTGCAGCATAATATAAAAACGCTGTGTAATCAGTTTTCTAAAACAAACTTAATTATTATAAAAAAAAAATTATTAAAAATTCTCCTTTTTTCACGCCTCTGACTGCATCTTATCCCTTAAGCGGGCTGCAACAAGACTGTTGTTTTACAAATAGAGCAATCATAGATATTCATAAACGTTCATAAACTTTGTAAAAATGTATCGAATGCGCTCGGTAATTTCTTCTAAAAGCTTCTATTAGTCGATTGTCACTTATTACACAATCGTACGAACGTATTGCCTATCGCCAGGCGCTGAATAATGTAAATGAAATTTCCAAGAACGTTCGGGCATTAGCGAAGTAATCTGAAGTTGCGCTGCCGACGCAAAGCGAAGAAATTTTTTCGAAACACTTAGACATCAACGTGTGATTATATTACGTCTAAACGTAATGTAATCTTCTACTACGATAAGTAACTATAGGCCCTACCTAATAACATACAAACATTAACTAAGTTTCAGTTTATAGAGGTACGCATAGTATAGCGACACGCACAGTCTCAGCAACCCCCGCAATGCTCGTTTGTGTGTGTGTATGTGTGTTTGTATAAGCGCCTGTTGCCCAATAATGTATTCTGTTCAATATTGCGTAAATATCATTTGGTGTGCTATAGAATGTCTAACAATAAGTGTTATGTTCAATTGTTAAGAAATGAGAGGTTTAATGTGCCAAATATATTTAACTATCCACTTGTAGGATTCTTTCTATTATTATTATATCATTATTTAATACTTTATTATTATGGATTACATCTATATCTTTTTGGATTACAATGCACATGCACTTACTCTATACAACCGGCCATCTTAATACTGAATACCGTTCACTTTGTTCTCTTCCCATCGCTACCACTATTGCGCACGCATTCCCACACACACTCAACACACGTTACTTACTACTTAGTATGAGTAGCATAGAAATATATATTTCCGTTCTCTTAAGACATCTCCTTAATTTTATGCTACTTATACTCTAAACAATTTTCAGACGCATTCTAAATTTTTCAAATTTACTTCTTCCAAGAGCCTTTGTCAAAATATCAGCAATATTGTTTTCAGATTCTACTTTCACAATATCTATTTCTTTCTTTTCGAAGCATTCATTTACAAAGTGATAGTGTACTTCAATGTACTTCGAGTGTTTCGTCATATTTCCAAATTTTGCTATGGCCATGGCTCCTGAGTTATCCTCATATATTTTTATTGGTTTTTCTACATTAATACTGAAGTCTTTTAACAAATTCTTAACAACTATGATGTCGCTTACAGCCTCTGATAAAGCTACGTATTCTGCAGCTGTTGACGATTTTGTCACACTGCCTTACTTTCGGACTTTCCAGTATATCACGTTTCCAAACAATCTTATCAGAAAACCTGTCGTTGACTTCCTATCAGATTTATCACCCGCCCAATCGGCATCTAAAAAACAGTCCATGACCTTTTTATTTACATTCTTTTTATAAGTTAGCTTTAGATCTTTTGTCAAGTATAAATATTTTAGAACTCTTAACTCATATTTATAATGGGTTTTATCGTAACAATTTTGAAATTGACTCAAGTAGTTTACACTATAACTCACATCTAATCTAGTTCCAGAGCTTATATATAATAGTGCTCCTATAAGATTTCTATACTTTATATTGTTTGATGCTGCCTGTGCGAATTCGAGACTTAGATTCTGTTCTATTGGTATATTAAATAGTTTACTATTCTCAATATTATACTGTCTAGCTAATGACTCGATATAATTACTTTGGTCCATTGTCATCTTACAATCTTTATAATCATAGTTAATATTTATTCCTAAGTAAGTCTTTACCTCGCCTAAGTCTTTCATTGAAAATTTATTTGATAATTTGCTCTTAATCTTGTTTATTTTTCTTATTGACTTTTTTTCCGCAAATTAATAAATCATCTACGTGTAGAATTAAGTAAATAGACTCGTTATCTTCGCATTTTGTGTATAAGCAATAGTCACTCACACTTCTTTTAAATCCTAGTTTTTGAATATAACTGTCAAAACATTCATACCAAGCCCTAAGGCTTTCTCGCAATCCATACAACGCTTTTTCCAATTTATATATGTAGGATTTTAAATGGAAAAACAGTTTTATTACAAAACGCAGATCCTCTCTCTTACAACGCTCAATACTCACTACTCTTTGTCGCTCGTGCATTCATTCGTCGCATTCACACCGTCCTTTATTTCGTCCGTTGTATCAGGTTACTTAAAATCTAACCGATACCTATCGCCCTATGCTAACAAACTAGCGTCTTTGTCAGCAGACCCAAAAGATAAGACGGCGACGCTTACCGTCTCCTACACTCGGCCATTCTGCAGCGGTATCTGTCCTCAAATACCGTTTCGTTTCACATTCATTCATTCGCATCAATTCCATTTACTCATATCCATTTACACGTCTGCCACAATAATCACTAATCGTCACTCGACTCACTATCACTCAATCCAACGTTTATACTTTCAACCCACGGTTTCATGTGATCCGCCGATGTAGAAGTTTGTAAAGGGTCCTCCGATTCGCCTACCTTACGCACCACATATCGATCATTACGCAAGGCTTTTATTATCTGATACGGACCCGAGTATTTCGATGCCAGCTTCAAGCCTGGTGCCAATTGCGTTCGCTTGATTGCCACCAAGTCATCCTCGTTATATCGTTTTGCTTTCTTACGTCGTTTGTTATATGTTTTTATATTTTCCCGCTGCACTTTCTGCAACTGGTCTCGAACAGCATCTCTGAGTTCATCGCGATCTTTTTGAAAAACTGCGAGAGAATTGCATAACCCAAACGGCACGTATAAAAATTCGTATTGCCCATCACAAACCACAAACGATGTGTATTTTCTGCTTTCCGGTTCCAATGGTACATGGAAAAACCCGTTTTTCAAATCCAACGTACTAAAAATATTTGCATTCTGAAGCGCGTCCAACTGATCGTCAATCAACGGAAGCGGATAACGGTCCTTCACTATTTTCTTATTTATCTTTCGGTAGTCCGCGCAGAGCCTTGTACCACCGTCCTTTTTCTTTACTAGTACAACCGGACTCGCGTACTCAGATAACGATGGTTGAATAATACCGCTAGATAACCAATCACTGATGTGATTCTCTACCTCCTGCCTTTCTGACGGAGGTAAACGTCTTGGCCGCTGATAAACTGGCTCTTCGTCTTTTAGCATCAAACTCATTTTAACACCAATATCACGCACTTTCACCGGATTATAGTTACTAATCAAGTTTACTACCAATTTTTTATGCTCACTCGACGGAATGTGCGACAGATCTAGCTCATTCGTATCATATACACAGTCTATCTTTAAGATTTCGACTACTTCCTCGCTGTTCTCCCCGCTTCCCGACGGTTTGCTAATTGCAATTTTTCCCTTTCTAATATTAATATCTACCGTATCTAAGAAATCAGTTCCTATCAAAACAGCATGCTGCATCAATGTATCGGGTACCACGGAAATTTCAATGGTATATTGATTACCATCAATCTCAATACCCGCAAAGAATTCCCCTAACGTTTTATTGTCCTCCGAGCCTATTCCACGAAATCTGATCCTATTCGGTTTCAATCTAGGCGATCCTATTTGTATGTATTGTGTGGCTCGCATTAGAGATATATCGCTTCCGGTATCGATTAGCGCGTCGATTTTCTGACCATTTATTACTACTTCTTTGTAATACTTACCACGCACCGATCGCGAGATACTACATGAATCTTTGTTAGTAATACGGTTTCTAGGACAATTAACCGCGATATGACCAAATTCCCTACATTCAAAGCACTTCGTACCTCTACTCTTATATGGGCATTCCTCGCTAAAATGACTCATCGCACCGCAATTTTTGCACCTCAAACGGTTATTTGATACGCTATTTATCTTTCTTCTAACGCTAGCGTCTATGTTGCTTTGACGTGTCGTCGAGTTATCCATCTTCGCCTGTTGCGGGCGTCCTTGTAGCGATATATGCTCGAACGCGCTCAGAAGGGACTCCTTCCTTTTATGACCATGCACCCTTGCTTGATCTCGTAGCGATTGATCTGGTATCCCAGCGATGACGAATTCGATCATTTCTTCCTCGTCGATCTCTATCCGGTTCGCTAATATGATCTTCTCATGGAAGTAATCGCTAAAAGACTCGTCACGCTTCCAAACACGTTCCTGGAACCTCGTTCGCAAGGTCATCTTGCTGATTCGCTGATGGAACATTTTTCGCAACTCAACTAAAAGTTCATCCACTGTGAGATGCAGGTATTCTCTCCGCGATCTAAACCACTCTAACGCTCGCCCCTTTAAACGCTGTACGATCATCACTTTCGCCTGGTCTTCGGTCAAATGATACATGTCACGCAGGTAGTTTACGTGGTCTTCCCATATTGTAAACTCATCTGCCTCCCCTTCAAAGTATCCAATCAATTCAGTAACAGCTTTTAAAGATAATTTATTTATCTCCGTTTGCGCAGGTGGCCGGTTCGCCTCTTCCAACCCGTACGACTGACAAATAGCAGGACTTTGTGTCCTTCGCAGGATCTCTATTTCCTTCCGCGCTAGTTCTACTTCTCGTTCCGCTATCTCTTTCTCTTTTCGAAAGATTTCCATCTCTCGTCTTAAAAGCGCAAGCTCATCTATACTCTCACTCATCGCGGCTACGGTTGTGTTCCGCGTTTCTTCGACATCCCTCCTCGCAATACTGTCTCCTATTACTCAATTTCCCGATGGATCAGCTTCCATAAGGCGGGCTATCAACTCGCTTTTAACACCTGTCGTGGCAAGTCCCAAAGCTGCCAACTTCTCCTTCAATTCCGATACCAAAAATTCCGAAGGCGCTTTACGTACGTCGCTCATGATTTTTTCTTCTTCTATACTGTTTCGCACACACGACTCTCTGTCACGCTGTTCAACGCTAATTCTTCACTATCACAAAGGTTCACACCAATTCACTATCGCAAAAGTTCACATCAATTCACTATCGCAAAACTTCACACAATTTCGCTATCGCAGTATTCGCTGTTGTTTTTCCGCAATCCTACTCTTCGCACGCTGTAGCTCTTCAATCCCGGAGGGGCCACCAATTTTGTAGGATTTTTAAATGGAAAAACAGTTTTATTACAAAACGCAGATCCTCTCTCTTACAACGCTCAATACTCACTACTCTTTGTCGCTCGTGCATTCATTCGTCGCATTCACACCGTCCTTTATTTCGTCCGTTGTATCAGGTTACTTAAAATCTAACCGATACCTATCGCCCTATGCTAACAAACTAGCGTCTTTGTCAGCAGACCCAAAAGATAAGACGGCGACGCTTACCGTCTCCTACATATACTTTTTCGGTTTTGTCATTATAACCTAAGGGTTGTTTTACAAATATTTCTGATTTTATTTTTCCATTTAGGAATGCAGTTTCGACATCCATCTGTATAATCATTAGACCATTTTCACAACAATATGATAACAATAACTTTAATGTTTGAACTTTAGCTACTGGAGAATATAGATCTTCCAGTACTTCACTCTGTTGAAAACCTCGAACAACTAATCTCGCTTTCTTTTGATTATCAGATTTATTTGTAAATACCCATTTTAAATCTAATATTTTCTTATCTTTCGGCCTATCTACTAATTGCCAAGTTTTATTTTTATTTAAGCAGCTCATTTCTCTATTCATAGCCTCTTTCCATAAATCACAATCGTTTCCTTATATAGCTTCTTCATAAGTTTTAGGACTATCTGCGCTTACAATATTTACATAAATATAATACGAATCGGATATACCATATCTATCCGGTTTCTTTCTTTCACGTTGTGACCTTCGCAGTTCAATTTCTTGGTCATTACGATTTTCATCTATGTTATTACTTGGTATTTTTTCTTTCTTATTTTCATTTACAACACTTTCTTCAATTTCGTTGCATCCAGAGTTTTCCTTAATACTTATGTCTGATTCATCATCACTTTCATCTTCACTTTTAAATCTAATTAAGTTTTCATTTTCAATAAAATCTACATGTCTTATAACTATAATTTTATTATTTACTAAAACTCTGTAACCAACGCTTTCATAACCTACTAGTATACCTATATCAGCTTTTCTGTCCCATTTCGATTGTCTTTTTATTTCAGGTACTCTAACAAATACTTTACTTCCATATAATTTTAAGTTACTAATGTTTGGTTTTTTCCAACAAATATTTCAAATGGAGTTTTATTTTCATAAGTATTTGTTATAGACCTATTCTTTAAGTACGCTGCTGCTTTTATCATTTCTGGCCAGTATTTAATATTTAATTTTGAATCCGAAAGCAAACATCTTGCCAAATTCATAATCGTTCTGTTATAGCGCTCAGCTGTTCCATTCATCTCGTGTATATATGGTGGACATGGTTCTAATATAATTCCCTTATCTCTACATAAGTTAAACATATTTTAATTCATGTACTCTGTCTCATTGTCGCATCTCAGTTTCTTTATTTTCTTGCCTGTTAAATTTTCAACCTTATTGATATAATCTATGAAATAATTATATACTTCGTCTTTCGATCTTAATGTATATACTAAAGCACATTTACTATAATCATCTATAAACGTTAGAAAATATTTTGATCCGTCATAACCTATATTCTTATGAGACCCATTTAAATCGTTGAGTACTAACTCTAATATTGCTTTGGCATGACTAAGGTTATTTTGAAATGGCACGTTATGCACTTTACTTTGTATGCACGTTCCGCATTTTAAAGATATATTTTCTAAATTTTCTGGCATTCCCTCAACTAATTTTTCCTTGTACATTTTATTTCAATAGTTAAAATTCACATGTCCTAAAATCCTATGAAATTTTTCTTTTTTTGTCATTTTCTCTACATTATTTGCACAACTTTCTAACTTTTCAACATAACTGTTCATTTTATATAATCCATTTTTTTTATACGCAATACCAATTAAATTATTATTTTTGTTATAAATCCTTGACACGTTTCTAATAGATACAATTTTATTCTCGTTTGTTACTTTTGCATAACTAATCAAATTCTTATCAATCTCTTTTACATAAAATACATTATTTATTGTTATTCTTATTTTATTATTGCTTACAAAAAAATCAGTTACAATTTTGCCAACTTTAGTGTATTTTAAATCCCTACCATCTCCTACTTTAACATTTATTAACTTATTTAGAATAATACTTTTTGAAAAATATGACTCGTCATTTACAATGTGGTCTGAACATCCACTATCTAAAATCCACTCTATTTTATCTCTATCACAATTATATACTACGGTTTCACTTACATCTTTACCTTTACGCTCTACTTGTGTTAAGAAGGTTCCTGTTCCTTCTTCTTCGTATCACTCAACGTGATAACGATTTATGTACTATTTATAAAGATTATAGATTCTTATCGTATATTCGAAATACGCGACTCAATCATTTCGAAAATATTGAAAATAACGAAATTTTGTTAACGTCCCTCCCCACTCTTTAAACCATTGCTAAGCACGCCCTGCTGGGCCTATTAAACAAAGCGTCCTATACTTCCACTGGATGCTTACGACGACATGTGTTAGATAACCAGCGAAGAACTTACAAAGAAAGCGACAAACAAAGCGATACAAGCTACAAGGGAAATAAGAAAAGTATAAGTATTCCTTATACTTTCATAAACGAGGTGAACCTTTTTGTTGAATCCGTATACAAGCGAAGCATGCAAGAGGTGAGATACTTGTTTAATCTTTTGTTAAATCCGCAATTCTTTATATGTAATTTATCAACCAGAGCTTCTATGCTACAAGGCTTTTTCCTGAAGAGCCAATATAGTATTATACTTTGTATTGATTTAACCAAGTGTTTTTCTTTTTTCTTATTTGTCGTTTTATTTTATAATTTTTTAAATATTTGTAATTTATTTAAATTGTATTTAATATCTTTATTTTATTAAAGTTTTTATTGAAGTTATATTTTATTTTATTTACAAATTTAGAGTATATATTGGCATTCGGAAAAATTGTAGTTATTCCATATTGAATACAATGAAGATGGAGAAGTAAATGTTGCGTGACTTAAGTTTTCAGATTCACTAAAGATTGGTCAGAAAATAGTACAGAAAGTTGCAGGACACGTTGCGATTCAAATTAATAAAACAATAGTGCCGATCGAACATAGATCTTCAACTATTCTCCTTAGTAACAATACAAAAATTAGGGTTAGGCGTTCACATTTATCTATAGTTTAAATTTAATTATTTATTATTAACTATTGTTGACAATTTATTTATTTTATTTTAATTATTTTAATTTTGAAGTAATTTATAAACTATAATCTATTGCAGCTTTCTTATTGACCAGGATCAAAATACATTTAAATTTCAATTTAAGTTTTTGAGATGCCTAAAACTATTGCAGAGAAATGTGAAGATTATCGTCTTAAGATTATCGTCGTAAGAAAAGGAATAAGGAAAATAAGGAAAATAATGAGGAAAATAAGGAAAACATAATGCACGCTAATGAAAAACGTTGTAGGGTTCATTGGTTGCGAAGAAAAATGATTCAAAAAGGATGTGAATTGTCTGCGAATGAAATTTTATGTACTCCGTCAACTTCTAATTTACTTTGCGAACCATCGGCTAAGCCTGCGATTACCGGTACAAATTTAAATAATTTAAATGTCCCAACAATAACTAATATTATTGCTAATTATTTATTTTTTTTGTTTGGTCTTTATGTTTTGAAGGTATTTGAAGTTATTTGAAGTTATTTGAAGTTATTTACATTTAATTTATTTGACATTTATTTTAAATTTATTTCTTCAAGAAAACCAATTGTCTGTGAATGGAACTTTATGTACCCCATCGACTTCGAATTTACTAGTGACTTCTGAACCATCGGCTCAGCCTATTGTTACCGGTACAAATTTTTCCAATTTAAAATTAACAGCAATAACTAATAGTACTGCTAATTATTATTCTTGAACTTATACTTCTTTTCGTATGTTTGGGAATTTTGTCTTTATTTTTTACATTTACTTCTTCAAGATGTATCGTTGTCTACTGCAAAAGATGACTATCACAACTGTATTACTGTGCAAGCTGATGTGCATTTGGAAAATTCTTCTACGCCGTTTCATCATCGTATAACATCAAAAAACATTAAATCAACAAACATGGAGCCAAGTCCACGATCTCGAGCACGAAATAATCAATATTTAGCTAACGCTTCGATTATACATGTATTGTCTAATCAAGACATTGTACCGGACTACGAACGCAATTCGTTAAACCAAGACACAATCATGAATCAGGAATTACATCAATCAGATGTACCCTCTATTTATTCTATCTCTTCAGACCAGTTAGTAATTAATCATTTTACTGGCGAGCAAATTGATATGGATTTAGATCCTTCTTTACCATATAGCAATTATCATCAATTTAAACGAGCTCATAAGGAATTTAAAATAAACTTCTTAGACAATTTATTTGGACATCTATTCTTAGAATGTAACAGATTGTTGTTTCAAAAGGATTTAAAAGAGCCATCTAATGAACATAAGGATATTCTAACACAAGTTACACCTAATGTACCTATGGAAAATACTTAGCTTTGTAATACATGCATACAAGCTTTAAACAAGAAGAATATTCCTTTAATATTACCATATTACGGCTTCAAATATCCAGATGTACTTCAGCATCTTCTACCACCTTTAGATTTAGTTTTGGTTACGTATTGCACATGGCGAAGAAAATTTACCTCAAAGTTTATTATTTGATGAATTTTTTTATTTCTTATTTTTTATTTTAATTAAACCCGTCTTCTTCCTCATGTATAAATAAATAAGATTATACTTATTTTTTTGAAGTTATTTTTGATTTTTTTGAAGTTATTGATGCTATATTCGTTTTGGTACGCCAAAGAAGTATAACTTCTTACGTACGTACATAAGTACACACACCAGTCTTTATACAGGATAAGTTTGTACTAGTAAGTTATTATTATAGGTGAATGGTCTGAACTGAGATCAAGTGATGATTCGGTTTTGAAGTGAATTAGGCTTAGGCCTTTTAGAACGCCGAAGTCTATTAAGTCGGGAGTTTTATTAGAAGCTGATGGCCAGTATGTTTGTTCACCTTTCGTGAGGATGTCTAAGTTTGCGTTCGTTATGTAGGAGTTTAAAATTTTACCTCTTGGTGAAGTTGTTTTTTATTTAAAATTTGGATGTTTGGCGTTAAAGTCGCCAGCTGCTATAAATTCATTACCTAGTTCCATGAAAAAGTTGTTCCATTGGTCGATTGTAATTCTAAATTTTGGCCGTGCATAGATAGCCGATAGTTTAATTGAATAACCCTGTGTTTTTAATGTAATTGCGGTGGCTTGAAGGTAATCGTTGTCTGTTTTACTGTGTAGATGATGTTTTATCTCGTTCTTAATAATTATGGCAGTTCCACTATGCGCTTTACCTGAAGGATGTTTTGTGTCATACAAATGATGTAGTATGAAATATTTATATAATTTCTATCTGTGAGATGAGTTTCAGATATGAGTAGAATGTCTATGTCATGCGTGTATATGAATGCTTTGGTTTCTTGAATTCGTTGTTGTAATCCGTTTCTGTTCCAAACCGCTATTTTTATTTGTGTATCCATCATTTTTTATTAAGTAGCGTTTTTGTTAATAGTTGTAGCATTGTGGTAATTTGTTGTGTTTGTTGTTTTGAAAGAGAATTTTGCTTTATTATCATTGTGGTAATGATTTCTGTATTTTTAATAGATTATTTTAGTAGTTCTTTAATGTCCGGTGTCTCCTCAGTGTTTAAGTCTTTTGTATTTGTATGTGCACGTTTGGTTACTTCGGCGTAGCTTCTTCTTGATTCGTTGAGTTCAACTATTGGTGTATTATCCCTGTTGGTATTTATGTTTTGTTTATTGTAGTGAATTTCATTCTAAGGATCGTCTAGAATAGATTTTTCCAATACTTTTTCCTTAGCATTGGATACAGTTTTTGTTGTAGTAATTTTCTCGTCTGACATCCTTTGTAATTTGCTGGGTGGTTACTGTTGTAGTTTACACATATGGCGTTTTCGATTTTGCCCTCTTGAGGACAGAGTGTTGTTAATTATTTTTTTGCACATTTGACACAGGCAGGATTTCTGTTGCCGTAATTTTTTGTTTTCCCATAAGCTTGGCATCTTGTGCATTGAGGTATTTCTCTTTTAGTTCTAAGTGGTTCGACTTTAATTATTTTATTAAGCAGGGTATTAATCTCGTATATGTTTTTATTATTATCCTGAGGAGCCAGTTCGTTAAAAAATAAAGGTAGCGGCTGTTTGGTATCGAATTTTGTTAAATTATGTATTGATAATTTCACTGTAAGTAATGAAATTTCAGCCGATCCAGAATTTACTTAGATTATTCCAGACAGTTGGAGCTTTGAAGATGCTTCAACAATTCCCCAAGCCTATTTAGCAGCTTTCTGCATTTTGCATTCAGATACTTGGAGATTTAAACGAATTGAAACTGTATTGGTACACTATTAGCCCAGTCAACGCGGGCCAAAAACTGATTTTTGCAGCCCCTGCTTGATTCTTTGATATAAGGGTAAGTTGACGACGCTGAATCGAATATTGCTAATTTTATTTAAATTTGATCCCAAAGTTTTGAGAAAAAGGGTAAAAAAGGGTAAAAAATGGCCTTATCTTAGAATCTAGGCATTTAATCGAAAAAAGTTTCAAACAAAAGTTGTAGAGAATTGAAAAATACTAAAAAAATGTTCTATGAGTTATCTTCGTATTTTCAGAAATAAGCGAATAAAATTGGATTGAAGATGGGAAAAAAATTGTAAGAGTGGGAGAAAGCAAGCTTATCCCTCCGTCGCGTTGTACACGCGAGCGAGCTAGTATGCGTGCAAACGTCCGTGTGCACTAATACACAAACGAAGGATCTTCGGCAATCTTCGGGACTCTCGGTCTTGAATGAAAGTGCGAGTGAGAGAACAAACCAATACTTCTCTCTTTTTATTTATCATGCGATAACGAGTATTATTGTCCTTGGCCATCGATTGTTCAGCGTTCTGATATTTCTCTTTTTATATTTTTTCTTTCGGTAGCAAGAATTTTACGTCTTGGCTATCGAGCGTCGAGCGTTTTGTATACGAGTGCGAGTGAGAAAGAAAACCGATATTTCTCTCTTTCTATTTTTTCTTTCGGTAGCCAGAATTTTACGTATTGGCCATCGAGCGTCGAGCGTTTTTTATATCTATATATCGGCGTATGAGCGCGGCATTTTTAAATCGAATCTTGATGCTTATTGCACGCCGTTTCTTTATTTATAGTCAAAAATAATGAACCTTGAGTAAAAAAAAAATAATTCATTTTAACAGAAACTATTATTATTTAGTTGAGAGTAAAAATAATGAATTAATTTTGTGTCTCGCCATAAAATTAATTAGAATAATTAATTGATATAAATTCTTTGCCTCACAAAAATTTATTTGTATATCAAATTGAATACGTATTCTCTTTAAGACGAAATTTAAAATTTAAATATTTTTCCTAATAAATTATGTATTTTATAAAATTTTAAATTACTGACTTTTTGTCTCGTAAAAATTTATTAGTGTATCAAACTAAATACATATTTGAAAAAGAAGAATTTTGTATCCATACATAAAATTAATTCAAGATATATATGAAAGGATATTCTAAAAACGTGGAATTTATTTTTTGTCTATACATAATTTTAATTCATTTTTATTATGTTATAAGAAAACAGTAATGCATTCTGATTCATCTTCGAAGTCTTAAGAATTGTACGAAAAAAATTGAACAATTACCAAGTGGTGCGTAGCGTAAGTAGTAACGTCTTCGCTTCTCGCGCTGGGTATTTAACGTTCGATTCTTCGTGGGGGATTTATTTTTTTATAAGTTTTTCTATCCTTAGGTTATATAAATTGTTTTTACGTTTCCTCATTTCTAATTATATATAGAAAAAAATTAAAATTATTACAAAAAAATTAAAAGCAATAAATTTTTTTACATCTTGCACAAATAAAGAAGATTTATTACTTAAATTACAAATTCATGCTGTAAATATCCTAAAAATGTCTCGCTTCGGCACGTTAAAAATTAATTTTTGTTATTTATTGGATATTATTTAATTTATAATTAGTAACTTTATTACTCGCGTAATAATGTTGATTTCTTAATAAATTTTATATCGTTAGTGCAAAATTTGAAAAAAATCTGAGGTGGGACTCACTGACCGTTTCCTTGTTAAGGATAGAAAAACTTATAAAAAAAATAATTCCCCCACGAAGAATCGAACGTTATATACCCAGCGCGAGAAGCGAAGACGTTACTACTTACGCTAACGCACCACTTAGTAATCGTCCAATTTTTTCGTACAATTCTTAAGACTTCGAAGATGAATCAGAATGCATTACTGTTTTCTTATAACATAATAAAAATGAATTAAAATTATGTATAAACAAAAAATAAATTCCACGTTTTTAGAATATCCTTTCATATATATCTTGAATTAATTTTATGTGTGGATACAAATTCTTCTTTTTCAAATATGTATTTAGTTTGATACACTAATAAATTTTTACGAGACAAAAAGTCAGTAATTTAAAATTTTATAAAATACATAATTTATTAGGAAAAATATTTAAATTTTAAATTTCGTCTTAAAGAGAATACGTATTCAATTTGATATACAAATAAATTTTTGTGAGGCAAAGAATTTATATCAATTAATTATTCTAATTAATTTTATGGCGAGACACAAAATTAATTCATTATTTTTACTCTCAACTAAATAATAATAGTTTCTGTTAAAATGAATTATTTTTTTTTTACTCAAGGTTCATTATTTTTGACAATAAATAAAGAAACGGCGTGCCATAAGCATCAAGATTCGATTTAAAAGTGCCGCGCTTATACGCCGATATATATAGATATACAATACGCTCGACGCACGATGGCCAAAACGAAAAATTCTCGCTACCGAAAGAAAAAATAGAAAGAGAGAAATATCGGTTTTCTTTCTCACTCGCACTCGTATACAAAAGCCTCGACGCTCGATGGCCAAGACGTAAAATTCTTGCTACCGAAAGAAAAAATATAAAAAGAGAAATATCAGAACGCTCAACAATCGATGGCCAAGGACAATAATACTCGTTATCGCATGATAAATAAAAGAGAGAAGTATTGTTTGTTCTCTCACTCGCACTTTCATTCAAGACCGAGAGTCCCGAAGATTGCCGAAGATCCTTCGTTTGTGTATTAGTGCACACGGACGCTCGCACGCATACTAGCTCGCTCGCGTGTAAAACGCGACGGAGGGATAAGCTTGCTTTCTCCCACTCTTACAATTTTTTTCCCATCTTCAATCCAATTTTATGCGCTTATTTTTAAAAATACGAAGATAACTCATAGAACATTTTTTAGTATTTTTCAATTCTCTACAACTTTTGTTTGAAACTTTTTTCGATTAAATTCCTAGATTCTAAGATAAGGCCGTTTTTTACCCTTTTTTACCCTTTTTCTCAAAACCTCGGGATCAAATTTAAATAAAATTAGCACCATTCGATTCAGCGTCGTCAACTTACCCTTATATCAAAGAATCAAGCAGGGGCTGCAAAAATCAGTTTTTGGCCCGCGTCGACTGGGCTATATGGTGCTAGCGACGTAGGACAGGCTCTCATAAATTTATCCTTATCTTATAATTTTGATGTTTACACTACCTTTCTCATCTGTCCCTGAATATTCTGTAATAGATATCTGTGATTCTAGGCTGACATCATTTTTTAACCAATATTCGTAAACACCTAAGTCAAATGCAGAACATTTAACATTCACAATCCTATTATTTTTTTCTTTAATCAATGGTTCATTGGTAATCAATGGTAATTTTTCCATCCATACTAATAAGCCTGATTTATTAATTTTTGCTTGCCAACGCATAGAAGAAGAAGACTTTACTTGCAATGGCATCCATCTGTATGTGCCCCATACCCCCCTTAATACGTCGTCGATATCTATCTTTGTTTTATTGATATTCTGGATAAATCGAAGTTCATCCGCGACAATTTTCATATTCCTGTTTTTAAGTATTATTTCTTTAAATTGGATTCCACTCATTGCAATTCCGGGGCAAGCAATGACGTTTGCCCGTTTTTCAAACTTCATCGGTAAGGCTACGAAAAAAATCAGTATAGTTCATATAATTTGTAAAATTATGATAAGTTACTTTATTTTTTGTCGAAACATTTATAAGCACTATATTTAAATAAGTGATCAGAAAAATGTTTTTTTATAATATAACAAGTTTGATGTACGAGAATATTTGGTGTAAAAACTATTTTTATGTCGTTTGGAAAAAAATATACGTATCGCCTTTTTGCATACTAGTCGTTTTTGTTTTAACAAATTGTCTATTGAAATATTTCCTAATTGTAAATGTTAGTACTTAAACGTTAAAAATTGGCTGCCGATTATTATTGTTAAGGAAACAGACATAAATAATGTATAATCAAAGCATAATATAATAAATAATATTAATTTTACCTTTTTATTCTTTATTAATAAATAAAGAAAATTAAAATTTATTTATTTTTAGTCTAAAAATGCTCTTAAGATTTCACACGTTTATTTCAATTTTTATTTATGTGGTAAAGAATTTGAAGAGTTTTAGGACTTTCGGTCTATATTGTATCTAAATAATCACGAGTAAGTTAATATTAGGTTTCAAATGCTTACCATTGTTTCCTTTCATTTTTTCTGTTAATTGTTCCATGTCGATGACAAGTTTTTGTATCCTACTCGGTACCAACATATTTTTATTCCTACTGCTGATAATATGGACTTGAACTAATCCTTCTAGTAATAACCCCCAGTCTCTGCTCCATTTAAGCGTTCCATTAAAACACGATGTAGAAAGTCCGCTAATAATATTGTAAGATTCTTCATACTGGTAACCATGTAAAAATAGATTATAGTAAAAATTTTCTTCGTCTAAAATTTCCGTTTCTTCTTTTAGTAAAATGATTTCTGGAATATCTTTCTTCTCTGTTTCTGCTAAGCGAATAGTTCCAGATGCTACTACCATAAATTCATCTTTGGTTTTTACTTCAAAATTTCCTGAACCTGAAAATTTACATTATTTCAAATATTGTTTTAAAATATTATATTTATAGGATTGCTATTTATACCTTTAAATATCGTAATAATTAAATGAATTTTGTCGTTTCTAGGTACTTCTAGTAATTTATTGTGAATAATAATGTTCTCGAGTATAAAAGAATTATTAGCCTTATTCGGTATAAAATTCGAGTAAATATTCACAACCAACTTTAAATAAACAGCTGAAGAAATGATAACATTGCCGTTAATTTTAAAATTTCGTAAAAACTTGTATTTATCCGATTCCAAATCTACCAGTTCTTCAGTTTGTTGAGTCACCCGCAATTTACCACCTTCTACGTGCCTGTCAAACATACACAATAATAGTTTATACCATCTATTTGAGAAAAGTCTATTTTGTATTTACCAATCAGAACTGTGTTACCATCGAACTAGAGGAGAAATAGATGGGGTCTCTGTAGAAACAGGATAAGGAACTCTCTGATAGAGCTTTCCTGGCGTAATTGGAAATCCAAGATTATAAAGCTTTCCTAATGTGGATAAAATAAAAGTTGCATTGTCCTTATGGCCTCGTTTTGTTAAAGATAAATTAATGCAACCACTGTCCAATGATTTTCTTAGAACTGCCTAATAAGTTAAAAGTATTAGGTTATTTAATTTAAAAGAATTTTATTAAAATATATTTTCCAACAAACAAACCTGTAGAAGTCCATGGGGTGAAATTTCAATCGTTATAGCGTTTTTTGGTAACATTGTTAATACTTCTTCGAATAAGACAGGAGAAAGGAGATTATTCGTATGATATTCCGGTGAGGAAAAGTTTGCTTTCATTAAATGCCACTTATTTTTCGGAATAGACGTGCATATCCAACGTTCACTGCGATATTTTGGTTGAGAGATGACTTTTTTTAAGTATTTTAACGACTTTGGACCAGCTGGAGAAATGTACCGACTATGTAAAGCAATATTACTAGTCGGCACGGTTTTAGCAAATATTCCTTTACTCTAAAGAAAAAACAATTACAGTTTCAAAATTTTAATATTTTAAATGTTTATGAAAAAATCTCTTCTAAGCATTACCTGTAATTCTTTTACAAAAGCTTTAATGGACTCGGTAGGTCCACTTATGGTAGAACTGTCGGGTCCATTATGACAAGTAACATCAATGTCTTCAGGACAGAAATGTCGCAACTGTTTGTAACCCAGACCTACTGCGGCCATCGTTCCATGTATTAAATCACATTCCACTGAAGCCAAACCACGAGAAAGAGCGCTTAAAATCATTTCCTCAGCAGTAAAGCAACCATCTGCGTAAGAGCAACCCAGCTCACCAACAGAATGCCCGATCATGTAATTCAGTTTCACGCCAACAGCATATAGAGTATCCACCAGACCGATCTATGTAACACAATTATTCGAAATTATTTATTTAAAAAAAAGAAATAATAAACACTGCGCTGAAGGGAAAACATCAGATATATTATTATTTGTATTGCTGCTATTCCCAGAAAGCAGTTTATATTATTATCGTTTATTGTTGGATTTTTATCGCATATAATATGCACAATATCGTAACCTCGCGGTCTTAAAACTACGTCACATTTTTTTATTGCTTCGGCAAAAATTGGTATTTTCATTAGTGATTCACCTAACAGAGAATTTTACATTTATTATATACGAGGAGAGAGAGAGAGAGAGAGAGAGATGTAACATTTTTTTAATTATTTAAATATTAAATTTGTAGTACCCATTCCAGTCCATTGTGATCCCATCCCCGAAAAAACGAACCAGATCTCTCGAGATTGAGCTGAAAAATTAGCTTAAACTATCTCTATCGATTGCTCTGAATCAGCTGCTTCAAAATCTGGAATTACTGTATACCCAGAATACAGAGAATTAGGAAATGGTTTCTCAGTAATATCAGTAATTATTTGAGCCAGTTCATCATCTCCTCTGCTCGAATTTAACTAAACACAAATAGAATATAATTCACGATCATTTTGTTTAATCAGTTCGGTCGCAAAATAAATATCTTTCAATATTAAAGATCGACGATATCATTTCCTGAGTTCGACAAGAGGCTACAAAAAGTCGTGGCATATTAAATCGTGAAAGTTTTCTCCTTTGTTTCTTTTTTGAATGACGTTTTAGGATAATGTGAGAGAAGGAACCGTTTAAAGAAGCTGTGTTAACAGCAGCGTAACAATCCGTCCAAAGTGTTGGTTCTGTAATTACTTTTACGCGTCCATCCCTAAGGCATTGGACTTCTTCTGGAGGCTCGGAATAATAAAGATTCGGAGGTATAACTCCGGTCTCCATAGCAATTAGTACCTAGAAATAAAAAATAAACAAATGTAGAAAATTAAACCAAATTTGTTTTGTTTTATATTTAATTTTGTCTTTTAAAAAAATTTACCTTGATTATCGAATTTATTGCATTATTATTATATGTGTTACCAATGTTTGACTTAACAGATCCTATTAAAAGAAGATTAGAAAGACTTCGATCTTGACCATAAACAAGATCTATTGCCTTTAATTCTTCGAGATCCATTGATTTTATTGCTGTACCATCGGCCTCAATGTAAGTTACGTCACTTGGTTTTAGACCGCAGTGTTTCAATGTCTGTTTCATTATTTGAGCCTGAGATTCGGCTGTGGGAAATAGACAAGTGTTTCTTGGAATTGATTCAGTGTACACAAAACAAAGATTAACGATCTCGGCATAAACTTGCTTTGCATTTACGGCTCTTTGAAGGAAAATTGTTCCTACCGAGTCGCTTCTCGAAAATCCAGACGCTTTCTTATCAAAAGATCTATTTACCCCGTCTGCTGACAACAAACCTAAATAAAGGAATGCATAGAACAAAAAATTATTTATAAATTACGAAAAAATTTAAATTGCTGTTCTAAGACTTGTAATTATCATTGAAAAAAAAATATTAGAAAAATTGCCTTTTTGTCTTTACATGCAAGAACTGGAATAAATTATATCTAATATACTCTTATTTTACCTAATTCATACAGTTGGTGAGATGTTTGGGGAAGTAATCTTCATATACCACCACTAACAATCGCGTATTCACAATCTCCAACTTTTATAGCTTCATACGCTTTTTGAATTGCTAATGAACTTGATGTGCAAGATGAATCGACAGTGCAGCTTGTCCTAGTTAAACCCATACAAAATGAGATCCGGTTTGATAGCAAACCACGGCAATACCCCAGTAGACTATATCCATTCTCCTATAATAAAAATAAAAACAATTGCACATAGAATGATTTTACCTTTAAATGAAATCCATTAGATCATTCTATTTACTTACTTGAGTTTTATCGTTCATTAGATAACTATCTGACTCATATAAACTCAATACCCCGTAAACATTAAAAAAACAGTAAAAAATAAAAATTTAATAAAACAAAAATAACGCACATTATTCCACTTAATTTTTATATAAAAACAAATTAAACATTTTCTTACCTAATTTCCAACTTGTATTATCCTCAGATACGCAATCTTCTCCATTTAATAGATTTGCCGTTAAATCATTGATATTATCACTCTTTGGAAATTTTCCAGATATTCCAGAAATAACCACGGCACTATAATCTAAGCCTTCTACTTCCATATTTGCTAAATTTAGCAACACGCGACAAAATATCAGCTACAAATTCGTATGACAAATAAAGCTATTCCTTCAAATCGTTGTTTATATAGCCAATCGAATAAGTCTAATTTAAATTGTTAATTATGCCTAATAGTTTTGCAATTTAAATGTGTTTATTATAGATTATGCTGCGTTGTCAAAACATGATTGTATAAAAGAAATCTTTCCCTGGACTACCGATGACTTTTGATTTCTAATTCTTTTTATAGAAGAAAGATATTTCCGTATGATCTATAGGGTAAACGATTCGAAATACTTAATTATTTTAAATTCAAATACATTTAATACTAGCTTGATATGAAAATTTTTTCCAAATATAATAAATCCGTTGAACGGACGTAAATAGCAATATACTTCAAATATAATATAGTTTTTTGGAAATACTTTTTGAACACTTTTAATGCAGGATCAAAGTATATTCAATCAGCATATTAAATGTGCTTACGTATGAAGCATTGTCATTGTACTTCCCATTAAAAAAACTTTTTGCCACGGCGTCAGATGACCTTTGATTTCGAATTGTTTTTCATATAAGAAAAAAATTTCTGTATGATCCACAGGCAAAACTATTCGAAATTCTTAATTCTATTAAATTCAAAAAAATTTAATACTAGCTTGATATGATAATTTTTTCAAAATATAATAAATCCATTGGACAGACGTAAATAGCAATATACTTCAAATATAACATAGTTTTTTGGAAATACTGTTTGATCACTCTTAATGCAGGAACAAAGTATTTAAATACTGCGGAAAACTATCAATGGATAACATAATAAAGTCTTCAATAAGAAGTACAATTTTTTTATTTTATTTTAATTAAAATTCTCTTGAAAGCGTTATACGAATAATTAATCTCACGAAATAGAAATACTTGGAAAAATATTTCCAGTTGTTAATATTTCACGCATACAAAGCTTTAATAAAAATTATATTAGTTGGTAAGAAAAATGTTGCATTAGAAATATCCAGGACACTTATTAGATAACTAAAGAGGGAAAATAATGACTAGTTAATGGAAAAACTAAAAAAAAAACAAGATGAAACTATTTCAACTCAGGTACTCTTTGTAGATCGAGTCATTTTTATTACAAATGTTCTTGATTTAACCGCACTGTTTAAATATATATTTATGCGATTCAATCAGCATATTAAATGTTCTTACGTATGAAGCATTGTCAGAATTTTTGTTTTAACGTCTAGTTTTTGGTTTCTGATGATCGTTTACTCCTATTATTTAATGGGGGGGGGGTGTTAATTCGGTCGAATGATAGCATATATTTATGAATTTTTATTAGTGAAATATTAATATAAATGATGTTATTACAATGGGGTATATTCAAGTCATATTTAAAGAATACTCTGTGAAATTTTCGGGAAAAAATATAAAGTTTTGAATGGCAGCAACTTTTGTCAGGCAGCGCGGAAAAAACGCGTTTTGCGGTGGACATCAGAGCTCAAAACTGAATGATTGAAAACAAAAAACCCAAGCTATTCTGTTAGTTTATAAGTTTATCTAGATAGTCCTATCGAGAAAAAAATTTGTGTTTCATTTTTGGATTTTTGGTTGCATTCTATAGTCAAAAACCCGATTTTCGACCAAAAAACCAGCATTTGAGCCCCTATAAAAAATACTTTAAATAAAAAAACAAAAAACTCAACAGCGTTACCTCGCTAAATATGTGTAGAAAAAGTGTGCAAAAATTCAAATCGATCGGTTCAGTAGATTTTAAGTGACAGTAACCATCGACTTTTAAAACGCAAGTTGTGGGAAAATCGATATAAAGTTTGACATTGAGAAATTACAAAATTCATCATAAATAAAAAGACAAGTTTTTTTTCTCATCATTTTACTGGCGAGTGAACAAGTTCCACCAGATGGATGTCTCAAGGAGATGATAGTCATCTCTAAAATATTGGTCAATAGAATATGGATATTTTATAGAAATTATTAAATATTTGGTCAAGTACCAGAAATCACAGGAAGAAAACAAGTTTTTCTTTCTCATCATTTTACTGGCGAGTGAACAAGTTAACCAAATGGATATCTCAAGGAGATGACTGTGCTTAGTTATTTAGATAAATAAATAAGTGGTTGACAATCAAGTATTGTAAAAAAAAGAGTCATAATGTTATTAATAAATTATTCCGCATGTAGGCAGGAAATACTCATCGTCGTCGTTGTCATCGTCGGGAAATGATTTTGATGCACCGGAACGTCATCTTAGAGAAGAATCACCCTTAATTCCATTTGAGCGATTTCTGCAAGAGCTGTATGATATTGGTCCTAAAACAAATCAACTAAAAGACAGTTCAGGAGAACTGCAATCTGCTGAACAGGATAATATTGAATCGGCAGCAACTACAAGTTTTCAGGCATGTGTCAGTACACAACGAGAAGCAGCTCCTATGGTATCGGAGGAAACGGTGCTGGATGAAAAAATGCTAGAAGCATTGGGTAAGCGGTTGGATGCGGAGAATAGAATAGCTCCAGCAATCCATAATGTTTTATGCTTACGCTGGAAAGAAATTCTAAAAGATGGTTTTCCAAAAGAGGAGCGGTAAAGACCTTTGAGTAAGTATCCAACCCCAGAGAATTGTTTGATATTGGAGCCTTAAAAAATGAATGCTGAAATCAAGGCATCTCTTTTGGAACCGATTCTATACAAAGACAAGAGGCTCGTGGAAAAAACAACAGAAAGTTTGCGCATGTTTGTCTGCTCTGGATTCTTTAGTTTCTGAGCTCCTAAGAGAGAAACTTCCTGATATTCCTAAGATGGTTGGCGTGCTTAGCGATATGGCGTAGATTTTAGTGGACTTACAACGTGATGAATCGTTAACAAGGCGTTTAATAATCACAGCGAACATCAATCCGGCACTAAAAGAGACATTAAACTCCACAGAAATGGATGAATGGTTTTCTGGGAAGAATTTGGGAGAATCGCTGAAAACAGCCAAGCTAATTGAACGTTCTTCAAAAGAACTGTAGCAGATTAGTAAGGCAAACGTTGGCATTAAGTCAAAATACTCGAGAGTCCCCCCTCAGCTGGTTTCTCGAGTGCGTGGATCGAGAGGGGCGGGAGGAGGATCGAGTCGGTACATGAAGTTAGCGAGCTGGAGATAGAGATTCCGGAACAGTTAAAGTCATCAGAGCATAATAAAAAACAACCGTCCTTGATTTTGCCGATCTTCAGGGATGACCCTTCCGTCTGTGTAGTTAGTGCTATTAAGCAATAATTGATCAAAACTGATGAGTTGAGAAGTCGAGAAAATAAGCTGTTCATATCTTGAAAAAAGCAGCACAGAGCGGTTACGTCTCAGACATTTAGTCGCTGGATAAAGACTGTTCTAAAAAACAGTAGAGTTAATAAGGACATTTTTACAGCATACAGCACTTGTCACGCAGCATCATCATCGGCAAAGAGAAGCGGAATTAATATAGATCTCATTAGGTGCACGGCAGAATCGAGTGCGGAGTCGAAGACTTTTGCAAAGTTTTACGATCGAGAGATTGTATAAGACAAAACACAATTTGCCGAAGCTGTCCTGGGCAAAAGGCTAGTATAAGGAGAGTTGTTCATCATTTATACAATTTTATAAGTAATTAATTGTGAAAACGTTATACGTTTTTATTTTGATATACTTTGGCTAAGCTGCCGTATAGTCTATAAACATCTACCAAGTGATCTGAGGAGAAGGCGCAAAATATAATTTAGCTATTAAACGAACTTATCTATGTGAAGTTCTATCGTAATTGTATGAAGCGCCTTCTCCGAAAGATCACTCCCACCATAATCCCTACTAATAGATTAGTCCTAATCGGTATACGGCAGCACTTTGAAATTAATGAGGATTGAGACCAGGGCGCCGCGGACATGAATTGCGGCATGTAGGTTGAAAGGTTTATTTTAAAACTTGTGGTAATATTTGCATGGAGTAGTGGTACTATCAAGTGATCTTTCGGAAAAGGCACTTCATACAATTACGATAGAACTTCCGATAGGTAAGTTTAATCGTTTAATCGTTAAATTATATTATTATAAATACTATGTCATTTATAAACAAATAACTATCGATCGATCTATTTTATACATTTACATACTACACCGTTAAATTCTTCCATAATTTTGTTTAACTGCAGATTGATTGTGGGTATTACTTGTCACGTCTCAGTGACGACTAGTTTCGAAATTCGCGTATACAAAATAAGTCAGAATTGTTCTATATTCCAATCAAAACCAAATATGTCGAATTCCGCTTGTATTAGTGATATATCGAATTCTGCGGAAAAAATTTTAAAATTTGCTACTTATACGATTTACCAAATTTCAATACATTTAATGTTAA
>NW_025113112.1:0-73594 GCF_010416935.1 Polistes fuscatus | reverse complement strand
TTAATTAAATATTTAATTTAACATATTATAATAATTTATATTAACATACTTAATAATTAATTTTAATTAATAGTTTAACCGCTAATGCTAGCACAAATTTTTCAATTATTAAAATATAAACTAAAAAAACTTTATATTTCTTAATATATTTAAAATAATTAAATTAAATTTATATATAATTTTTATTTTTAATAATTTTTAAACAAAAACTAAGTTCTTTTATATTAATTTATTTATATTAATTTAATATACATACAACGTACATATATAAGTACATATATATATATTTGCACAGCTCCTTAGCCTCTCTGAAAAATTCACAATCTCAATCTGAATCTTACCGCCTAACATGTTTATTAATTCCCTTCTTATAGCGCCTTCCTCTATTCTATCCGCCCATTCCTATCTCCTTCCTTCTCTTCTCGAAAACCAATTCTCTTCCTTTTTCGCAAGTTATTAAATGCTCCATCGTCTCTTCTGGTTTTGCATAACCTACATTTCCAGTCCTTTTTTCCTTTTTCCCCACCTTTCCTATGTAGCCACATCTTAACCTTGCCCAATTACCTTATAGGCCAGTCAACGCGGGCCTAACTTCCAGATTTTTAGCCAAACGCGTGCATCTTTGTCCGAAAGGGTAAGTTGACGACGCTGAATCGAATGGTGCTAATTTTATTTAAATTTGATCCCGAGGTTTTGAGAAAAAGGGTAAAAAAGGGTAAAAAATGGCCTTATCTTAGAATCTAGGCATTTAATCGAAAAAAGTTTCAAACAAAAGTTGTAGAGAATTGAAAAATACTAAAAAAATGTTCTATGAGTTATCTTCGTATTTTCAAAAATAAGCGAATAAAATTGGATTGAAGATGGGAACAAAATTTTAAGAGTGGGAGAAAGCAAGCTTATCCCTCCGTCGCGTTTTACACGCGAGCGAGCTAGTATGCGTGCGAGCGTCCGTGTGCACTAATACACAAACGAAGGATCTTCGGCAATCTTCGGGACTCTCGGTCTTGAATGAAAGTGCGAGTGAGAGAACAAACCAATACTTCTCTCTTTTTATTTATCATGCGATAACGAGTATTATTGTCCTTGGCCATCGATTGTTGAGCGTTCTGATATTTCTTTTTATATTTTTTCTTTCGGTAGCAAGAATTTTACGTCTTGGCCATCGAGCGTCGAGCGTTTTGTATACGAGTGCGAGTGAGAAAGAAAACCGATATTTCTCTCTTTCTATTTTTTCTTTCGGTAGCAGAATTTTACGTCTTGGCCATCGTGCGTCGAGCGTTTTGTATATCTATATATATCGGCGTATAAGCGCGGCATTTTTAAATCGAATCTTGATGCTTATGGCACGCCGTTTCTTTATTTATTGTCAAAAATAATGAACCTTGAGTAAAAAAAAAATAATTCATTTTAACAGAAACTATTATTATTTAGTTGAGAGTAAAAATAATGAATTAATTTTGTGCTCGCCATAAAATTAATTAGAATAATTAATTGATATAAATTCTTTGCCTCACAAAAATTTATTTGTATATCAAATTGAATACGTATTCTCTTTAAGACGAAATTTAAAATTTAAATATTTTTCCTATTAAATTATGTATTTTATAAAATTTTAAATTACTGACTTTTTGTCTCGTAAAAATTTATTAGTGTATCAAATTAAATACATATTTGAAAAAGAAGAATTTTATATCCACACATAAAATTAATTCAAGATATATATGAAAGGATATTCTAAAAACGTGGAATTTATTTTTTGTCTATACATAATTTTAATTCATTTTTATTATGTTATAAGAAAACAGTAATTCATTCTGATTCATCTTCGAGGTCTTAAGAATTGTACGAAAAAAATTGAGCAATTATCGAGTGGTGCGTTAGCCTAAGTAGTAACGTCTTTGCTTCTCGCGCCGGTTATTAACGTTCGATTCTTCGTGGGGGATTATTTTTTTTATAAGTTTTTCTATCCTTAACAAGGAGCGGTCAGTGAGTCCCACCTCAGATTTTTTTCAAATTTTGCACTAACGATATAAAATTTATTAAGAAATCAACATTATTACGCGAGTAATAAAGTTACTAATTATAAATTAAATAATATCCAATAAATAACAAAAATTAATTTTTAACGTGCCGAAACGAGACATTTTTTAGGATGATATTTACAGGATGAATTTGTAATTTAAGTAATAAATCTTCCTTTATTTGTGCAAGATGTAAAAAAATTTATTGCTTTTAATTTTTTTGTAATAATTTTAATTTTTTTCTATATATAATTAGAAATTAGGAAATGTAAAAATAATTTATATAACCTAAGGATAGAAAAACTTATAAAAAAATAATTCCCCCACGAAGAATCGAACGGTAATAAACCAGCGCGAGAAGCGAAGACGTTACTACTACGCTAACGCACCAATTGATAATTGCTCAATTTTTTCGTACAATTCTTAAGACTTCGAAGATGAATCAGAATGCATTACTGTTTTCTTATAACATAATAAAAATGAATTAAAATTATGTATAGACAAAAAATAAATTCCACGTTTTTAGAATATCCTTTCATATATATCTTGAATTAATTTTATGTGTGGATATAAAATTCTTCTTTTTCAAATATGTATTTAATTTGATACACTAATAAATTTTTACGAGACAAAAAGTCAGTAATTTAAAATTTTATAAAATACATAATTTAATAGGAAAAATATTTAAATTTTAAATTTCGTCTTAAAGAGAATACGTATTCAATTTGATATACAAATAAATTTTTGTGAGGCAAAGAATTTATATCAATTAATTATTCTAATTAATTTTATGGCGAGCACAAAATTAATTCATTATTTTTACTCTCAACTAAATAATAATAGTTTCTGTTAAAATGAATTATTTTTTTTTTACTCAAGGTTCATTATTTTTGACAATAAATAAAGAAACGGCGTGCCATAAGCATCAAGATTCGATTTAAAAATGCCGCGCTTATACGCCGATATATATAGATATACAAAACGCTCGACGCACGATGGCCAAACGTAAAATTCTGGCTACCGAAAGAAAAAATAGAAAGAGAAAATATCGGTTTTCTTTCTCACTCGCACTCGTATACAAAACGCTCGACGCTCGATGGCCAAGACGTAAAATTCTTGCTGAAAGAAAAAATATAAAAAGAAATATCAGAACGCTGAACAATCGATGGCCAAGGACAATAATACTCGTTATCGCATGATAAATAAAAAGAGAGAAATATTGGTTTGTTCTCTCACTCGCACTTTCATTCAAGACCGAGAGTCCCGAAGATTGCCGAAGATCCTTCGTTTGTGTATTAGTGCACACGGACGCTCGCACGCATACTAGCTCGCTCGCGTGTAAAACGCGACGGAGGGATAAGCTTGCTTTCTCCCACTCTTAAATTTTGTTCCCATCTTCAATCCAATTTTATTCGCTTATTTTTGAAAATACGAAGATAACTCATAGAACATTTTTTATTTAGTATTTTTCAATTCTCTACAACTTTTGTTTGAAACTTTTTTCGATTAAATGCCTAGATTCTAAGATAAGGCCATTTTTTACCCTTTTTTACCCTTTTTCTCAAAACCTCGGGATCAAATTTAAATAAAATTAGCACCATTCGATTCAGCGTCGTCAACTTACCCTTTCGGACAAAGATGCACGCGTTTGGCTAAAAATCTGGAAGTTAGGCTCGCGTGACTGGCCTATTAATCTCTCTCCTCACTCCTTCTTCTGACCAATAGTTCCATGGCCTTTCGTCATTTTCTATTAAATGTTTGTACATACTATTATATGTTGACTTTATTATTTTTTCCTCTTCTTCCCTTTGGCTCTCTTTTTCAATTTTCTAATCCCTCTTTTATCTTTTCCCCTATCCTCCCATCTTCTCTCCTTATTCTTATTATCTCTAACATATCCTCAATACCCATTCCCTCAACACTTTAACTAAATCCTCTCCCCATTTTGAAGGCTTACTGTTCGTTATCGCTCTTATTTCTCCATGACGCATATTTGTGGCCACCTTGTTTCTTCCATTTTTAACACCTCCTTGATATATCTTAACACTTTTTCTCTTATCATAAATTTTATCGTTGGGATTCCCAGCTCTCTTCCCCATATAATATTTGGCGTTATCTTGCTCACTTCTAATGCCATTTTGCAGTATTTGCTCTGTATTCTTTCAAATATTTTTATTTCTCCCAACCCCTAAATCCTCCACTCCATACATTACTCCTGCTTTCACTATTGAGTGCAGAAGATATAGCCTATCCTCCTCCATAGCGTTTCTCCCTGCCCTCTTCCATATACGCCATACCATATTCACCGCTTTTTGTGCTTTCCCTAATGTTTTTTTCCCATGCACCTAAACCGAATGTTTACTTCTGAACCAATATTCTTAGTATTTAAGTTCCTTAATCATTAATTATATTTTTATTATATTAAATTTATCATATATATAATTTCAGTAAATTAATCAACTTTACCGTAAAATTATCAAAAATTAAAACAAATTTTTAAAATTTAATATCTCAGCTGAATTAAAAACCACTAAAATTTAAAAATTCAATTTTTTTGGTTAAATTAAATTAATGTAAACTAAAATAAATTTAAAAATTTAATTTTTAAAATCTAAATGAAATAGATAAAAATTAAATTATTTTAAATTAAATTATTAATTTAAAATAAACACAAAACTAATATTTTACTTTAATCGAAAATTAATTTAAATTAAAAATTAAATTAATTCATTCTAATTATAATAATAATAATAATAAAAATTAAAAATTAATAAAAATTTATAATATTTACAACTTAAAAATAAATAATTCAAATAATTAAATAATTCTTCAATATAAACTAAGAAAAATTAAAAATTGTTTCGAAATTCAACAGTAAATTGAACAATTATACAATTTTTAAAATCTAAGCAAAAAGAACTAAAAATTGTTTTGAATTTTTCTTTTGATAAATTGTTTAAAAAAATTAATTTATTATTATAAAATTTATTTTTTCAAAGGTTACGCATTTAGCTACGAGTGTCGATAATAACTGGTTCAATTTCTAGCCAAATCAGTTGAATAGTTTTAAAAATCAATGCTTTTCCACGAAATTTTGAAAACGTGGTTTCGAGAAGAACGCGTTCAAAGTTTATCAAACACTTTCATACACACTACGGTGCGCTCTCTTCTTTTGGCTATAACTTTAAAAATATTTTAAATTTTAGTCTGAAACTTTCAAATAATATTTTAAAGATGTTTTTCTTGTGAAAAATGTGAAAAAAAAGCGTTCAATATTATTTTCTTCTTTTTCCTTATACTTTAATATTTTTTGTTCAAGTAGAGAAAACGCGAAAAATGTATATTACATTTCAACAATTAGTAGAAGTCCTGTAATTAATATAATAAAACAACTGCAATGTGGGTGTGTGTGTGTGTGTGTGGACCATCTTTTTTTTTACATTTGTATTCATTAGAAAACTTTCTGTTTTTTGTATTTTGTCAAATCCATAAAACAAGATAAATATGAGTCATGCTAGGTCGAAAAACTTGATTTTATGTTTTATTCTATAATATAAGTTTATTAGAATTTTTTTATTTAGTTCATTGTCTCCTAATAAATAAATAAAACATCTGTTCAATATTATAATAGAAAAACTAAAATATATGTTAAATGTATGTTAAAATCTACTATTTATTTTCAAGTAGAAGATTACTACTTCCTCTTTCTCTATAAACGATTGTTTCTTTTCTTTTAATATTTATTTTGGGTTTAAAAAGAAAAATATTTTTCCAAATGAAGAAAAACGACACGAATGTTTGTTTCAATTCAATATTTACATTTTCATATAAGAGCATTTTCTCTACACAGGATAGACTATAGGTAGAGTTATATCTTTCTTCCCTTGTAATTCTTAAAGTGTTGATGGGTTAGATGAAGTAGGAGGGAGGGGGAGAAAGATAAAAGAAAGTTTGTTCATATGGCTAACGGAAGTAGTAACCAAAATCGAATTAGATGGGGGGGGGGGCAACTGCTCGTAGAAACGCAGTGGCGTAAATAACAAGTGCTTTTAAGGTTAATTTTATTTTTATATCTTTTTCTTTCGTTAGGAAAGTTTAAGGTTGCTTTTGTAGGCGGAGCTCTCTTCTCTTCTCTTCTTTTTTTACCTTTTCTTCTTCGTTAAGATTCAATAATGGTGCGTTCGCCTTTCTATGCTTTCTCCTTGATAATATTATTTCTCGAACGTCGTCGAACTTTATAGTCAAGACAGGGTTTGCAAAGTAGACGGCAAACGACACCTTATACAGATGTTGATCATGAAGAAGAAAGAAATAAACACATCTTCGAGGGGGTCATTTCTCAGGGGAAAAAACCACCGCAATTAGATGGATGTAAGATTTTCATTTTTGTTTTCAATCAATTTGCTGTAGCGAACTTTTAGAAAAGTATCTAATACAGGTTATTAATTGCTGTTATATTATTTAAGTTTTAATAAAATGATTTATTTTTTTTTTATTAAATTAATAACTTTATTACCAACGTTTAATTATTTATCTAGTTTAATTGTGTAACAATGTGGAGAAATGAAAGGATATAAATAATAAATGTTTTTAGAGAGAACTGATCCTTCAAAACGGTTAAAGTTGGAGAGAGTAATAAAGACTAACTTAATCTAAATACATCATATTCAGTTCACTGACAGACGTTTATACTTATTCGAGTTATTGATCATCGAATGATTTTCTAATGGTAAAAATCATTTTCTGATATGAAAGTCGATGAATTTTTGAAATAATTTTTGCATGTTTATTTTGTAACAGTTTACTTTATTAATTATTATGTTAAAAATATAATACTTACCTAAAACTCGAAGATAAAAATTTTGATTTCATGTTTTAGATTATTAATATAAGATTTAATTTACTGTGAAATTTCATTTGTTACTTGAATTATTTTATTTCAATTAAAAAGAATTTAGAATTTACTATTTAAAATAGTATTTGAAATATTATTTCTGTAAATGTACCTTGCTCTGAAATATTCACTGTACGTGAACATTTAATTTATATTTATTTTATTTGCTAAAGCATTTGCTTCTTTTTCATTTTGAATTATTTGAAAAATTACAAGATTTGAACTTTATATTTTTATAATTTATATGTTTTTAATTTTATAATTTTATAATTATTATTTAATAAATAAAATGAAGAAAAATAAACAATTTTTTTTAATAGTTGAAGTTGAAAATTTATCTTTAAAGAGGTTAATACACAATATATACAGAAGTTTGCAAATATTTTGGATTTTTCAACAAGTATATTTCCTCGTTATTTTGTAGAAATGGTAAAAATCTTAAAATTTCAAAGAATTATTTGGTCAAGATTACATAACATTTCGTAATTTTAAAAGTAAGTTTCAACATCACTTGTAACGATGAATAGTTGAAGTGTTGGATTAAGTTAAGTCATGCGGACAGAATTCTTGAAAGAGATTCTTGAAAGAGATTCTTGAGACAAGATTTAATCCGGATACTTCTCAACGAGATTTCTTATTTTATGTTTCATTATGTCATTTCGAAGAAAATCTCCGAATATAACTCTGTAAAATCTGTATTGAAAACCTAGAATCTGACGGTTCATTATACTTAAAATAAACTAATACAACAATATCGTAATGTTAATGAAAGTTCTTCTGGTTAAATTTAATGTTTATCTATTTAGTAACTTTCTGTGTGGATATTAATATCGAGAAAAAACGTTTTATAAAAAGAAAAACATTGTAACTACAATTTCTTTATATTCTTTTTTTTATACTAAATATTTTTTTAAATTTAATTAAATTTTTGATCATTTTTAAATTTGATATACACGTTTTATTCTGTAATCTTTAATAGGTAACCAATAAGATTTTTATGTTGCAATAATCGATTTTAACTTAAAATATAGACGTGAATTTAATATTTTTAAAAATATTTTATTTATTTGCAATTTCTATTTAAAGGTTCATATTTCTTGAATTCAGGTTGAATAATTTTTTTTATAATTACGAAAAAAAATATACGGGCTTTAAAAATTTGTAGATTTATACCGGACAGATTTGTATTCCTAGGAAGGTGAGATTCCATCGATTAAGTTATTGCGTGCTTAACTGTTTTTAATTAAAAACCGAGAATTAGTAAAAAATAATAATAAGGAAAAAGAAAGTGAATGAAACGAGTTAAAGTTTAGTGAAAATCACGATCCTGAATTCTTTTTGCGATGCGCTTTGTTCTTTTCTTGACAATGATAACCATTTTTCCTTTAAATTGGACTCCAGTGCGAAACAAGATCTATTGCTACGGTTGCAAGTCCTTTTCTTTAAATAAGAAAAAGCGAGATGACGGGTAAACGAAAGAGTGGTGAAAAAAGTAGTATAGAAGTAAAAGCATCCTGTATTTTCTGAGGCTACTGTTAAGAGAAATTCTAGCTTCCCACGTGTACAGAAATTATTACGGAAAACAGGAGCGTACTTACTCTCTTTTGCTCCTCCTTCTTTTTTTCCGTCCTTTCCTTTCTTTATATCTGTATTCATATCGTTTTTACTTTTTTTTTATCTTTCTCCCTTTCACATAATTTTCTTCTTTCTCTTTTCTTCATTTTTTTTCTTTTCTTTTGCATATAATATGTGTTACATTTTTATCATTAAACTCTAACGAATTTAAAGCTAATTTAAAAACTGGATTTTATAATTTTTTTTCCGTTCTACATACAAATGTAAAAGTCAATTATATTCCGAAATGTAATTATATTTTTGCGTGTAAGTACAGAAATGTTAGATTTTCGCGTATTAAAATGTTTAGTGGCATATTTCTATCAAAGAAGAACAAAGAAAAAAATATTACCTAAAAAACTATTTTTTTTACGATTATACAATTTATTTGTATGAAATATTTTATGTTATATAAGTATACGCTTTATATTGTCGTTAACTAAAATTAATTTTCTCTTCGCATCATTTGTCAATTTATTGGAAACTATAATATTGTTTATTTTTCATCATAGCTACACAACTATTTCCATAAATTAGGCTCAGTTGTGATATTTGAACCTATCATTGTACATTGATAAATTTTTTACTTATATATTATTATGTATATTTCATTTTTTTTTGGTTACGTATTATACATTTTCAGTCGACAGAAATTCTATTAATTAAAAAAAAGAAAATAAAAAAACAAATATGTCATTTGAACGGTAATTTCAAAAGTAATAGAAACGTACAAATATATGTCAGCATCCCTGAATAGGATAAATAATAAAATAAAGCAAAATAAAATTCTACAATAATGAAACAATATATTTATAATTATAATTATAATTGTCGTAAAGTCAATAAAAAAAACTAATAATTATAGCAGAATTTTAATTCCAAGCGTAAGATTAATCATTTTATTAACCTCTTTATTTATATTTCTTGAAGTTTAAAAGTTTAATTAAAAACGTTTAAAAATTTGATTTAGTCAAAAATTCGTTTATTGATAGAATTAAAATCATAATCAATACTTCGCTTGCAAATGCGAATAGGTAAGAATTCGAGGTAAAAGTAAAAACGGTCATAAAGTTCCAAGTCTGGATTGCAGAGTAAATGCGACATAACTGCGATGGATTTTTTGCCAGTAATTCTCTTACAATTATGGGATGAATGGTTTGACGCTTTATCATAGTTAAGAATTCATAAAAATGAAATTTTACAAGGCACACGAAAACAATTGTCTTCCTGAAAAACATTTACATGAATTCGGTGAAGGTAACAACTAAATTCTTTTTACATATCTGACAATGAGATATCAACTTTCGTGATTTTGTACAGTCATTCATCCCTATTAATACAAAGAAGTGTGATATTATATAATCCTTATTTTTTTTCCGAGCAGAGTTCATATATAGAAATAAAAAATGATCAAGTAAAACTGTGCCACCATATGCTCGAATCTATCTTGTATTAACGATTTTCTTAATTTTTTTAACGCAGAAAACGTGCATTGTCATATATATTTTATTTTACAACCAACAATGGCTTTCACAAAAATAAAAATTAAGTTATGTGGCTTCCTCAACAAAAGCTAAGTATAAAAAACCTTAATAGTACGTAATTTTATTTATTTTTAATCTCGTATTGCATTAACTGACCATCCACGTAACTTTTTCTCTCTCACGTTACCTTTCTGTATTTCTAATAAACAGCTTTTTTGGAATTTCACGATAATATATCATTTTTATAAAGTAAATTTCGTTTTCCGTTCGAATTAGAACGTTGTTGTTATAAACGGTGTAAATTTCATAACATTTATTAATAAAATATTTCGAATTGTTTGAGTAAATGTGTAGGATATTTTCTAAATAATTTTAGTTATCGATAAAACTCGAATTATAAATTTTAAACAGATATAAACGTCATTTTCGTTAGTGTTTTCCCTGTTGATTCAATTGTTTTCGTTATTTAATAAACTTTATCAAAAGTTGTCTTTATTAGCGGAAAGGATTTATTCATTTGGTTTTCCTTTCTTTTTAGTATTTATTTGAATTTGAGTATTTCAAACATTATCGGAAAATATTCTCAATAATGAGTGGAATATCTCTCACGAGGACATTATAAATACTTTTGAGAATAGAATTGCAAGTCCGTGATATCTCTTTGGGTGTTTAACGATAACTGCAAAAGCACGAGATCCAGGCGTATTTTACGTAACGATTTTCTTGAGAATCTTGATAATTCCAAGACAAAGATCTTTTCATCGCATAAGAGTAAGGGGGGGGTAGGGTAATTCGGTCGAAAAATTGCATATATTTATGAATTTTTATTGAAGAAATGGTTAGTATAAATGATGCTATTCCAATAGGGCATTGTCAAGTCACATTTCAAGAATACTCTGTAAATTTTTTGTGAGAAAATATAACGATTTGAGCCAGTGGTAGCAACTTTTGTCAGGCGCCGCGGAAAAAACGCGTTTTGCGGTGGACATCAGAACTTAAGACTGGATCATCAAAAACAAAAAAACTCAAGCGATTCTGTTAGTTTATACGTTTATTTAGGTAGCCTGTCGAGAAAAATATTTTTTTTTCATTTTTGGATGTTTGGTGGCATTCTAAAGTCAAAAACCCGATTTTCGACCAAGAAACCAACATTTAAGCCCCTATAAAAAATACTTAAAATTAAAAAAACAAAAAAAAAAAAATTCGACAGCGTTACTTTGCTTAATATGTGTAGAAAAAGTTTACAAAAAATCCAATCGATTGGTTTAGTAGATTTTGAGTGACAGTGTCCACCAACTTTTAAAAAGCAAGTTGTAGGAAATCGATATATAGTTTGACATTGAGAAATTTCAAAATTCATCATAAATAAAAAGGTATTTTTTTTTCTTTTACTTGCATAGAGTCGTAAATTTCGGGTCTGTACATTATAGAACAAATATTTTAAAAAAATCGAAAAAAAAAATTAAACACTCTCCCCCCCTAAGAAATAAATAGATTTATGTCAAGTACGAGCATTAACCCTTATCGGTCGCTAGCTTTTTATACGTGATTCTCGCTAGGTTGTAACTTGTTCCGGTAAATATGCAAAAGAATTTCAGTATTGTAAGAATAACATTTGTGTTAGAAATTATTTATTTTTATTTGCTTTACACATATATGAGATTCAAATAATTATTTATAAGTTTTTAATGTATGATATTTTTTAAAACAGTCTCCAACATGAAGGAATGATTTTCTGCTGCACGTTTCACAGAAGTATACTGTTGTTTTTCTTCCTCCAGGTAACTTACGATTCGAACATACTAAGCAGTCATTATGTTTTCCTTTAGCATCAACTTGCAAAATATGTAGTTTTCCATCTAATCTCTCCTCATTGTCTGCTGTTGATGGCTTTTTATTTCGTGCAGTTTCACCGTCACGAAAATTCCCAATTAGTGACATAACTAATTTCCGAATAAAGTTTATATGAGACATTGGTTTACTGTTGTTATATTTACAATCAGCTTTATACAGAATATAAAAATTCAAGGAGGATACTTCAATTGTCCACAAAAAAACTTTCCGCCATCATTTTATTGATTTGCGTAAAAAACAATAAATAGATCCAAATTGATCTGAACGGTCCACTCCGCCCATAAATTTGTTATAATTCAATATCATTTCGAGTTTCTTAAGCTCTACCCGATTGCCATCGCGTGTCATTCTTGAAACAGTTTTCATTGACGCAGCATCATATGAGCTAAGTATGGTAATAATTCGTTTGTCTCGCCATGATAAAGCTAACAGCTTTCTTTTCTTGAACGGAATTTGATAATAGTCTTAATTTTAGAAGTCGGTTTTCTTATTTGTTTTGGCAGAAATTTTCTATTACTTTTTATTGTAATTGATAAATAGCATTTCATTTTAAGCAATTCCTCAGCCAGTTGAATACTGTTATAGTATCTGTCGACATAAAGATGATATCCTTCGGAATTAGGGATTGATTCGAGTAGATTATTGTACAAATGCAAAACGATCCTCGCACTGACAGGAAGTTCGGGACGAAGTAAAGACTTCGACGTAAGAGATCCATTCAATGTAGGGCAATATCGAATACACATATCCAGTATTTGAATCCGCCAAAACATACATTCGTATTCCCCATTTAGTTGGTTTATTGGGACTGTACGTTAAATAACTGAATCTTCCTTTGAATGGTACTACAGTTTCATCAACACATATTTCTTGGTCGGGAACAAAGTTTTGTCTAAACTCTAAATCAATATAGTCCAGAAAGTTTTTGACTTTCGCAAATCTTGTACTTGGATAATTATTATTGTTCAGATTTTGATGTAAATGGAGCATCCAACAAATTTGAAAGAACGCTCCCTCTTAAAAATCTTAACGAAAAATGGAATATTGCAAGTGAAGTCTTTGGAAAAATAATTTTTTATGTCATTTAAATAGATTGTACCCATATTCAAAATCGCACCAAAAAAAGCAAGCATTTCCTCATACGAAATGTTTTTCCAATTTTGCCAAATTGATCTGGCGCTCAAGTCTTTCTTTGCAATTTTCTCCTGCGCATATAAGTTTGTTTGCTATGTATATATATATATATATATATATATATATTACTATACTATAATATATATATTACTAGAGATGTCAATTGCTCTGTTACGGATATTTAACTAATAAAACAAAAGTGCCTGCATTTCACACAGAGCGAGTTTCGCCATGTTTCGTCTTGTCACCTCTCACGTGACTTACGACCGCAGCGACAAAGTATTGTTGTCACGTGAGAGGTGACTTACGACTGATAAGGGTTAATATTGGGTAGGCAACTAAGTGATTGTGGATTTTAAATAAGAAGGAAAATTCCAAATTCAATAATTTAACTATTAATTTCATAAATAGATAAATATAATTTTATTTATCAACTAATAAACTATCAAATAAATACAAAAAGTTATCAGAAAAATTCGTTGTGTAGATAATAATAAACAAAATTGCAAAATTTGCAAGCAATTTATGTATTCAACGTAATGAAAGGAATTTCTATGAATTTCAAGTGAACGAATAATAATTAATTTTTTCTTAAAAGTCACAGTGATTATTAAAATAGTAAGATTGTTGTATTTACTTGTTTAGATGTTTCAATTTACAAAAGTGATACTTATATTTAATTTAAATAAATGCGTAGTGAAAATATTTCCTATCTATTGGAATGTCTCATTGGAGGGGACATACGTTTCATGGTTAAGTCTTTAACCTTATTGGAGAGTCGTAACAATTGCCCTACAAATCCTGCTGTGATAAGTGCATTCCAAAAGTTCACTAGGAGTAGTTGATTGACCCATCACTCCCAAAGAATTACGCCGGAAAAGTATGGCTTTTAGCCGAGAAGAAGTCAATCATTGTCCGAAAACTTCTGCTAATGCAGAATATCAGCTTCCACTTCCTCTAAGGCAGTCAATCTGATTGTTTTAACAAGTTCTCCGGTCCTACTTCCAATAATACAATAAGTAGCAACCCCTCGTAAATTCCAGTGCTGATCGGGAAAAAGGTATGTTGTAACTAAGAGTGTAACAATTAAATCTAATTGTCCCGTTACATTAGTTAGGCTATCCTTACAGATAAGTTGCCCTCCAGTAGGAAGGGGTATAAGGGTTACTGACAAATTCAACTCCCATCACATATGTATATGATATCAGATACAGTCTCATAGAGAAAATATATTCAGAATTTAATTGATTTATTGAGCAGTAAGTGTTATAGTAAGTTGGGTTGCTTCTGGTCACTCGTCAAATAAATGAAGATTCACAGCTATATTCCCTCATTGATTATCCTCTGGAAGAAATTTTCCTAATTCCGTTAATCTAACTTCTTTCTCACTTTATATAAGAGACATGAGGATTAATCAAAAATCTTGTTCATGTCCATTTGTCTTACTGCAGATGATATCCGATTTAATCTCAAGAAAACTCCCAGTTGAGAACCTATGTGTTAATACTCAGAAAAAGAGTGGAGTAGGGCAGTAGGAGGGCAGTATTTATGGGTCTTATTTTATCAGATCATGAGTTAACCTTACCTGGCGGCATCGACCTCGTATCGGTTCTGTCTCGTTCGATATAGTTGGGCTGGTTGGATGATAGGTCCTACCTCCTTGGTAGAAATATAAGGAGCATAAACTCCATGTATACAAATGGGATATAAAAATAAAAGGGCGTTAGTGCTCTATTTTAACCAAAATGGAAGGGAAATAAAGCGGCAATTTGAAATAGAAATTGTTTCTAGCAATTATATACGTGACCAGAAAATGGTCGAATCCCTCCCAATGAGTTCTATTTTACAGTTTAACGCTGGAATGAGTGAGATAGGACAGGATAGATAAATGAGCAAAACACTTTTACACGGCACAAAGCTACTTGCCTCGGCATAAAAACTCTCACGGAATTGAGAGAAAAGCCGGGGCAAGAGAACACTTTATTCAATGAACTGATGAAGCATACAATTACAAACAAAACGCTGAAAGAAAATATATTAATAGAATAAACGACGCGAGGTACCTTTTGGTCGCACGCTAGAGAGCTCTCTTACTGTTCGCTTCCGACGCAAGACGACAATCGAACGCACGCGGTTTCTTACCGCACCTAACGATGGCCGGTCTGGCCAGAACCTTATCTCGCGTTGGTAGCCTGGTGACCGGTCGCAGATAATTCGCCACAAGCCCACGTGGGGAGCCTGGAGACAAGTTGCGGAGATACGGTACAACGCTCCGACTAGAAGCCCACGTGAGGAGCCGGACGGCAGGTTGCAGGCAATTCGCTACACCTGGCCAGCTAGAAGCCCACATGGGGAGCCTGGAGACAGGTTGTAGACCTCCGTACAACTGCCCGACTAGAAGCCCACGTGGAGAGCCTGTTGGGAACAAAAACTCAAAAAAACTCCACACACTCCTCACTCACTCACACACGCTCTATTCACGTTGCCTAGAACAAAAGGCCAAGATAATGAAAAGCTCCAGGTGAGAACAAACACTGTTAGTAGCTCAAACCAGAGTGAACAACAGAATGAGACTCGTGCGTGCACACGGCCCCACGCATCCTATTCCCCCCGCACACCTCAAGACGCTCACCCCTGCTTCTTGCATGGTAAGGCGTGTCCGCACGCATCTCGACAGCCCTTGCGCGCCCTCGCAACTTAATTAACGCATACGCCGCCTATCCTATTCCGCGCGCAATATAAATTATTCTTACAACGTAAATATCGCCGAACATCCCGCCCGCCTTCGTCGTACTGACGAACCAAACCGAGCTACGGTTGACTGGTTGTCTCAACCGTCCCTATCGTCGAACCTGAGGGGACACAGACGCGCAATGTGTCGCTGACGCAAAGAGGTGCTGTTCTTGACGGTGACCACTCGCACCAACCCGTCCGGGCCAGGGTGCAACTCGGTGACCCTGCCCAACGGCCATTTTGAGGAGGGTACCGATCATCCCTTATCAGTACCAGCTGCCCGACTCGGAAGTTCTCAGATGGATTCCTCCATTTCTCTCGACCCTGTAAATGTGACAAGTACTCGTTTGACCACCGCTTCCAAAAATTATTGCGGACGCGCTGAAGGAGTTGAAACCTATTTAATCGGTTCTCCGGCAAAGTAGATAACTCGGCGTCCTGAATCAAAGCCGACACTCCCTCATTGAGGAAGTGAGAGGGAGTGAGCACTTGCAGGTCGTCTGGGTCCGAACTCAGCGGGCCCAATGGACGAGAATTAAGGCAGGCCTCGATTTCCACGAGAACGGTGGAAAGCTCCTCAAAGGTGAGCGTATGTTCACCCACAACTCTTTTCAAATGGTGCTTGACCGACTTGACACCAGCCTCCCACAGCCCACCATAATGCGGAGCATTGGGGGGAATGAAAGTCCAGCTCGTTCCGTCGTTAGCGAGGAGAGATGCAACCCTATGATAAAAGTCCGAAGCCCGGCGGAACATAGCCTTAAGCTCCTTATCGGCCCCTTGAAAATTGGTAGCGTTGTCACTATAAAGGTTTCGGCAAATACCACGTCTTCCTACGAACCGACGATATGCACAGAGGAAAGATTCCGAGGATAGGTCGCTAACCAGCTCGAGGTGGATAGCACGAGTAGCGAAGCAGACAAACAAAGCGATGTATCCTTTACCCGATCGGTTTCCACGACCCTTCGACATCCTCACTTTTACAGGACCCGCATAATCAAGGCCAGAATTAGCGAACGCCCTACTCCCTACCACTCGATCCACGGGTAACTCACCCATAAGTTGGTGAGCTAGTTGAGGCTTAGCCTTTTGGCAAGGCATACAGACTCGAATAACTGATTTGATCAACCGATTCCTGCCTAAGACCCATACCTGCGACATCAGGTAACCCAATGTTAAAGCCGGACCCCCATGGAGGCATTGGTGGTGTGCGTGCCGCACAAATAGTCGACTAAGATGCGAGTGTTGAGGCAAGACTGGCGGGTGTTTCCGATCAAAAGCTAGATGAGAACGTGTCAACCGACCTCCCACCCGTAAGAGACCATCCCCCTCACTCACGAAGGGGTTCAATGTGCTAAGCCGATTACCTTTCGGCAATCTCTTCCCTGCTTTCAAGAGTCCGATCTCTGTCGAAAAGGCGGTTGCCTGGGCTAGGCGAATGACCAGTATTCGTGCGTCGGAAATCTCAGCACTGGTCAGAAAATGAGACGAAGACCCTACCCCTAGTGAGCAGCCGCTCCGCAACCGAACGACGGGTCGCCTGCAATAAGCAACAAATCGAAGAAGCTTGGTTAAAGAGGAGAACCGAGTCAGGATCTCGGACTCATTCGAGCTGTAGCGGACGTGGTTCACTCGAACCGTTTCAATAGAACGTGGCCACTGGACGGAAGGCCCAGCCAGCCATGAAGGGCCGTGCCACCATAGGGCACTCTTGGCTAACTCTTCCGGTGCTACTCCTCGCGAAGCCAAATCGGCAGGATTCTCCTTGCTCGGGACATGTGACCATGAGGCTGATGGTAGTTGAGTCTGAATAAGGGAGACACGGTTGGCTACAAAGGTTTTCCAGTGGCATGGATGCTTACGAAGCCAAGTAAGCACAATCTGGCTATCTGACCAGGCAAAAATTGGGCGTTTCTGTAAGAAATCCAAACTCGTTAAGTGACGGATAAGCCTAACGAGAAGAGCTGCTCCGCAAAGTTCTAAATTAGGAATACTCACGGTCTTTACCGGAGCTACCTTAGATTTTGAAGCTAATAGCGACACCTGACACTTCCCATCACCCTTATCAATACGCAGGTATACCACCGCGGCGTAAGCACGCGAGGACGCATCAGAGAAGCCATGAATCTGATAGTAAGAGTTTGAAGTACCACCTAACCAGCGCCCTACGGATAAACTCGGCAAGGTAACCAAACCTTGACAATATTGATACCATCGCTCACGAAGCTCCGACGGTAAGGGTGAGTCCCAATCACACTTCAAAAGCCACATATCTTGCATTAATATTTTGGCAACAACCGTAACCGGAGAGAGCCATCCTAATGGATCGAATAAGCGAGCGATATTCGACAAAACGGATCTTTTGGTGTGGGCGGCAGCCAAGTCTGCTACGCTAGCCGCGTCGAACCTAAATTCGTCCTGTTCCGGGACCCATCGAACTCCTAACGTTTTGACCGTCTGATTACCTTCTATGTGTTTCTCCACACCCGGTCGTGCAGAATCTGGAAGAACCTCTATAGAATTAGCCGCCCACTTATCTAACTGGATGCCAGCAGAATCTAACAACTTAATCAGTTCATCCCTCTTTCTAACTGCTGTCGGTATGTCATCCGCACCGGCAAAAGTGTCGTCGACATACGTCTCCGACTCCAAACACCGAGATCCCAATGGATACCGCGAACCTTCATCCCGTACTAACTGCGACAGGGTACGAATCGCCAGGTAGGGAGCGCAAGCTGTGCCGTAAGTGACAGTATTCAAACGAAATTCCACCGGTTCAGATGCTGCGTCAGGCGACCAGATAATCCGCTGGTAGTCCTGATGTTCCGGCACCACTCGAATCTGACGAAACATCTTTACAATGTCAGCCGTGAACGCCACTCGGTACCTACGCCAATTGAGCAAGATTAAAGAAAGATCGCTCTGTAATGGAGGGCCTGTAAGTAAAAAGGAATTTAGCGAGTGTCCGTCCCTCGTACGCCGAGAGGCATCGAATACCACCCTCAGCTTCCACCTGGATTCATCCTGCTGCACCACGGCATGGTGAGGTAAGTACCATGCCTCTCGGCGCAGGACCTCCGACCTCGGGACTCGTGACATGTGGCCTAGCTCCTCGTACACCCTCATGAAGTCACGGTACGCCTGAGCCAATCGTGAATCCCGCGCAAACCTACGGTGCAAACAAGCAAGAGAGCTAAGGGCCATCCGTCTTGTCTCCTCGACCACTGGGGGAAGCTCCTGCCTTAGCGGTAGCCGCACCACGTACCGACCTCTCCAATCCCTCCGATGCGTTTCCTGAAAAATTAACTCACATTTCTCTTCCTCTGGTTTCAATCTCTTAGGCGCATCTAACACCTCCTCTAGCTCCCAAAACCGCTGCAAAATGTGATTCAATTCCTCCTGAGCCGAATAGTGCAAAACCAGCGAAGAAGAGGTAGTCGCTGTAGCCTCCGCCCGCCGTGCAGCTCCCCCATCCACCGGTCCGGAGATGATCCACCCAAGCGCCGTATCCTGCGCGACGAGCTGCGACGTCGAGAATCTTCTTATCCCCGGCCGGAGCAATTGGCCGTAAACATCGGCACCTAAAATTACATCTATCCGCTTCGAGACGACAAACTCTGGATCTGCTAACGGAATGTCCTTGAACAGGTCTCCGCCAACCCTGGAAGTATAATTGATAGACGGAAGCAGAGAAGTTAGTTTTGGTAACACCAGAGCATCTACCTCGACCTGGAAGGTGGTATCGACCGCCGACCGGATAGTAACTCGTACCCCCGACCGGGCCGTACCCGCATCAACTGCCCCTAGTCCTGAAAGAGGCACATAAGTACGCCGCTTAGACAATCCGAGTAACTGCGTGATCCTTTCGGAAACAAAGGAAACCTCCGATCCCTGATCCAGAAGCGCTCGTGCCCATGTTCCCTTCCCCTTAGTGCCTGCTACCCAAACTCGTGCAGTGGCAAGCAGAATACTCCTAACGCTATCCGAGGACGTAGCCGCATGCAAACTCACTGGCGCACCAGTCCCATTAATTCCCGAACCTCCCGCAACCGCTCTGGAAGCGGGTTTCTGCATTCCTACTCTACTGGGCGTATGGATAAGCGTATGGTGCTTGCCCTTGCACGCGGAACAGCGCACCTTAGAGGAACAAGCCTTCCCCGAATGCTGCCCGAGACAATTGGCACACAAGGCCAAACGCCCAACCTCTCGTATCCGCTCCGGTAACGCCATTGACTTGAACCGAACACACCCAAACACCCGGTGTGGACCCTCACAAAATGGACACTGAACACCACTTCCAAACCCCTCAGTCGTGATCGCCGGACCCCTCGAATGATGAACCTTGCGGGGGAGATTTGATCTAGGGGGGGAGCTACCCTTTTTTCCCCTCGGTTTTCCCCCTGCACTGCACAAACCCGAGCCCTCTTCTCGAGAAATCCGACCAATTCCGCGAACGTGGGCATGAAGCAGGGCCCAGGGGCGCCTCTCCTTCCTGACTCCGATCCTGAAGCTGTGATCAACCCCTCCATCGAGATGAGTTCCGCATTCCACGACTTACGCGTGTCCACGTCCAATCGCGTAACTAGCAAGAAATAAAGTATGCTATCCCAATTTTCTACCGGCCAACCCGCATTCTTCAGAGACCTAACTATACACTGCATCCTATCAAGGAGTGAACGCAACTCTGCGATGGACTCCCTCTTAAGACGCGGAAGATCCAACAATGCCTGAAGTTTTTTAAACAGAAGGAGCATCGGATTATAATACCGTGCCTTTAACGCCTCCCAAGTGCTAGCATAATTCGCAGTGCTAGTCGACACATCCTTAATCCATCCTGCAGCCTCACCGACTAAGCACGATTTCAGATATCGCAACTTGGCGGTATCGTCCAGTCGCGGGGCCTCGTGCACCATGGACCTGAAACTGTCAAAAAAGTTCTCCCAATCCTCCTCATCGCCCGAAAACTTCGGCAGTGACATCTTTGGAAGCTCTGAAAAACTCGGATCTAATCCGAAACCCTGGGGGTGGGAAGATTCCCTTGTGGGGGTGGACGCCTCTGATTGGACAAGCTGTCGACGCAACGCTACGAACGCGCGAAAGGCTTCATCATATGCTTCACGGATTTCCTCAATTCATCCTCTATCATATACGGGTCGTTCAGAGCGTCCGGCCTGACTGCGATCTCTTCGTGGGTCTGCCGCACCGCCGCAAACACCGTAGCCAACGCATCTATTCCCGGCTGAATCAGATCGACCTCCAGGGACGCAAGCGGTCTAGCCATTAACCGACGATGGATACTCTTAAGCTCGGCTAAACGCGTCCCCTGCAGGGCGACCAACTTATTCAAAGCAGCAGGAGGCATGATGAGCGAATCGAAAAACGAACAATGGAGTTAGTAAATGTAACGACAACTAGAACACGGAGGAAAGCTGTCCTGTCCCCACTCTGCTCTCCGAAACGGTAGACGAAGAAGAGGGGAAAGAGAAGAACGCGCGTGCTAGAAGACGCGGATATTTAATCCGTAACCAAGGAAACGCGGCGCTATGCCGCCCCACCGTGGTCCCACTCTCAGATCTCCCACTACTCGCTGTTCGCGTCCCCACCAACGGGCCTAACGCTCAGCATAAGTCTCAAACCGGAAGAAGGAATCCGTGCGGCCGGAAGTAAAGCGCTAGCTAAGTAGGGGTAAGCCGTGCGGCCGGAAGTGAAGCGCTAGCTAAGTGGGGGTAAGCCGTGCGGCCGGAAGTGAAGACCCAACACGTGGCACGTCTCGAATCCACACGCGCCACGCGATCCCAGCGGACAAAGAACGATGACGCAACACTCAGACACAGCCACAAAGAGGTCCACACAAAGAACCGAGGAACAAAGACGCAAGCGTTTTCCGATTTTACGAATTTATCAATCCCACCTATCACTCACTCCTCACCCGAGGCACCAATGTTTCTAGCAATTATATACGTGACCAGAAAATGGTCGAATCCCTCCCAATGAGTTCTATTTTACAGTTTAACGCTGGAATGAGTGAGATAGGACAGGATAGATAAATGAGCAAAACACTTTTACACGGCACAAAGCTACTTGCCTCGGCATAAAAACTCTCACGGAATTGAGAGAAAAGCCGGGGCAAGAGAACACTTTATTCAATGAACTGATGAAGCATACAATTACAAACAAAACGCTGAAAGAAAATATATTAATAGAATAAACGACGCGAGGTACCTTTTGGTCGCACGCTAGAGAGCTCTCTTACTGTTCGCTTCCGACGCAAGACGACAATCGAACGCACGCGGTTTCTTACCGCACCTAACGATGGCCGGTCTGGCCAGAACCTTATCTCGCGTTGGTAGCCTGGTGACCGGTCGCAGATAATTCGCCACAAGCCCACGTGGGGAGCCTGGAGACAAGTTGCGGAGATACGGTACAACGCTCCGACTAGAAGCCCACGTGAGGAGCCGGACGGCAGGTTGCAGGCAATTCGCTACACCTGGCCAGCTAGAAGCCCACATGGGGAGCCTGGAGACAGGTTGTAGACCTCCGTACAACTGCCCGACTAGAAGCCCACGTGGAGAGCCTGTTGGGAACAAAAACTCAAAAAAACTCCACACACTCCTCACTCACTCACACACGCTCTATTCACGTTGCCTAGAACAAAAGGCCAAGATAATGAAAAGCTCCAGGTGAGAACAAACACTGTTAGTAGCTCAAACCAGAGTGAACAACAGAATGAGACTCGTGCGTGCACACGGCCCCACGCATCCTATTCCCCCCGCACACCTCAAGACGCTCACCCCTGCTTCTTGCATGGTAAGGCGTGTCCGCACGCATCTCGACAGCCCTTGCGCGCCCTCGCAACTTAATTAACGCATACGCCGCCTATCCTATTCCGCGCGCAATATAAATTATTCTTACAACGTAAATATCGCCGAACAGAAATAATAATACGAAATTATAACGGTAATCATTTAAGTTGTTTAAGTATAAATAATTACAATTAATAAATAATTATTTAATAATTGTAAAATAATGTGTAAATAGTAATAATAATAATAATATTAAATTTAGATTAAATCCTAATCATTTAGTAAAAAAAAACGAGTACGTGTTATTCGACCTTTTATAATTTTATTCACTTCTCCACTTGGTAAACTTGTGACATAAGAATCTTAAATGGCTTCTTTTTGAAAATGTGAATCACGAATATAGTGACACTCACTTAATTATTTACTTTGAAGTAAACGCAACGGGGTCGCAAGAGTTAAAACGTAGGTACTTATATTATAAAGGCATAGCATGTACGGTCGTCTTTAGTATGTTACTCATTCTCCTACTTTTCCATTCGTTTTTTCTTCCTCGCAAATAAACTTAAGTAACGTTGATACCTTCTTATATATATTTGCAATTATTTTATATTTATTATACTTTAACGGAAATGAAAATCTGTTGTACATTTCACATTTACATATAATCTAACTATTTGTATAATATAAGACTTAAGCAATTTGAAATTATTGTCGTGAGTTCGTTCCTCATCAACATCAGTTCCGTACCAACATCATTGGTAGCGTTGCGGAAATCCTCGCGTTTATACTAGTAGTTGGAATAATATCTACTCACTGAAGGGTACAATTTAACGAGACGGTATGTACTATCACTTGGGATTACGTTAGAAACTATTATACATCCAAGATCAATTAACTCAGCAATTCCGCTGGCACTCCACATCTCGTCAGGAATATCATCCTTCTCCAAAACAGGTATACCTCTACGCTGAAAGTTCCTCCTAGCACTACTTTTGCCACATTCGGCTCGAAGGACCTCAAAATGTTTGAAGAATATAAGACTTAAGCAATTTGAAATTATTGTCGTGAGTTCGGTTAATTCAATGGACGAATGAGTGAGATAGGAAAGGATAAATAAATCAATCAACACAACTTTACGCGGTATAGAACACTTGCCTCGGCATGAAAACTCTCACGAAGTTGAGAGAAAAGCCAGGGCAAGCGGAGACTTTATTCAAACAAATGATACAATAAGTAGTACCATGTGGAAAAGCTACACAATGAACGCATGCACCCTTTTTTGGTCGCGAGGGACTTCTTTCTTCCTTACGCTAGAGAGCTCTCTTACCTTTGTTTCCGCACAACTATTCGAGATACCGCAACCTACTTACAAGGGGACCTTACACTAAGGCCAACACGGATTTTAACGAGCTTCTCGTGCCGCTAGTTAGTGTTCGATCCTTCATGGGGGAATTTTTTTTTAATAATTTTTTTCTGTCTGTTTTCAAATTATTTTTTCATATTTTTTAATTTTTAAATATATACAGGAAAGAAAAAATTATTTATTACAAAAAAAATTAGAAATAATAAATTTTTTCACATCTTGCGAAAATAATAAAGGAAAAGTTTATCCTTGAATTACAGTTAATATTTTATTTTTTAACGGGTATATGAAAATAGATAAATGAAGATTTATCTCTCGCGATTTTTCAGGGATACTGGTTTCAGACCCGGAAATTGCTTGTTGGATATATATATATATATACCTGTCAATTAACATCTTTTATATTGTAATTTCTATTGTGTACCGAAGTTTTACATCTACTTCACAAGATGTCGCAGTCAACGTTGGATGTAGTTATCAGATTATTCAGTAATCTTGAATTGGACAGGACGAAAAGCTGCAGAAAATGCGGTGAAACGGGACATTTTGCAGCGGACTGCAAGAACGGGCCGACTTGCTTTCAGTGCACTGAGGAAGGGCACGGTGAAACGGCGCATCTCGCGGGATCCAGGAGCTGTGCGGTTTTCCGGACTGCACTGGAGGAGTGTAGAAAGAGGGCAGGACGATGGACAGGATAATACAGGGAAACCTAAACAGAAGCAGGACAGCAGACATGCTACTTCCTCAGATAGCTGACGTACATGACGCGGACATACTGATACTAAGCGAACCGTACAAGACAAAGACGACAAAGACATGGATCCCCCAACACAGAAGTAATATCAACATTGTACCTGGTTGGGGGAAGAACTAAAGGAGATAGCGGTTTAGTGGGTAGGCTTCGGGAGTCCCACATATCCACTAGTTAAACTGGTGGAATCCGTAACCTGGATTCCGCAACTTCTGTTCTCCTTTTTGAGGGATCTTCGGATCTCTCAAAAAGGGAAAAAAAAAATCTTGAATTGGACGATTCAGAAGGAATCGTTTGTGCTTTTGAGCGGTGTGTCGGAAATAAGGAATGATTAGCAAAGTATATCTTGAAGACCTTTGATATTGATGTGCGAGAGCACGGATTCATCGCTTATGGAAAGGATATCTTCGAATTAAAAGAGAAAATGTTTGAACGGCCGGATGGAGATGAGTTTACATATTTTGAAGGGGAAATCTTACCATCATGTATATATATTTAGGGATATAGTCAATGAAGAGGAATTCTATTTGGATGGCCCTTTTCCTAAGGGATTTCTGTTTGATTGTATAAAATGTATGACTCATGGCCTGGAGTGCCCAACGTTTGATCCAACTTATGTTAACCAATTAGATGAGAGTTGTTTTGAAAGTCCCGATGATTCGGGCGCATGTGGTAGACAGCCACTATCTAGTGTTAGTGAGCAGCAGATTTTGGATGATAATAAGCAACAGTCAGGGGTATATAGAGTCCAACGTCACCTGGATATAATCCAATGTCTCCAGAATATAGTGCTGCTCAGGACTTGGAAGGCACATTTGAAGTAAGAAGATCCCTTCCACTTGAAGAAGTTGGAAAGTCACCTATCAATGATCTTGTATTATATTCTCTTCAACATTTATCTCTTGTGAAGATTGTATCAAGATACAATCAATAGTCCATCATCAATTATCATCAAAAATTTTTCATAAAATGATTCGATATGCATAGTACGCTTTGAAATTATTAAAACCAAATGAAAGAGAAATATTCTTAAACGTTAATCAGGTTTGTTTTTCAACAAATCTTTCAAAAAAACGTTATTCATGTAACAAGTCATCTTTTATTAATTGCGCGAGATATGAAAAAATTTATTGTTTTGAATGCTTTTACGAGAACTATCACTCTGGAACCTGCGTTTAATAAATAATAATAAATGTACAATATAACTATAACTAGTATTATTATTATTATAAATAATAATAAATGTACAATATAATTATAACTCATAGATATAAAAAAATTATACATGAAATTTTTAATGATTAGAATATATACGATTGTTATTTGTCAGTACATTGAAGATTTATCTATTTTTATATACCTGTTAAAAAATAAAATGTTAACTGTAATTCAAGTAATCAATTTTCCTTTATTATTTGCGCAAGATTTTAAAAAATTTATTATTTCTAATTTTTTTTGTAATAAATAATTTTCTCTTTCCTGTATATATATAAAAATTAATAAATATGAAAAAAAAATTAGAAAACAGAAAGAAAAAAAATTAATAAAAGAAACTTTCCCCACGAAGGATCGAACACTGACTAACCGCGCGAGAAGTGAGAACGCTACTACTGACGCTATCGCGTCACTTGATACACAGTTGAAATTAAAAGAATTTAAACATATATACTACAAAAGTCAAAACTTCAAAACCTTTTTTCTCAAAAACGACTGCGCATTTTGAAAAAACCCTTTACCACGATAACACCCTAAAAGTATACTACTAATATACCAAAGCTCGTTAAGATCTGTGGGGGTCCCAGTGTAAGGTCCCCTTGTCAGACATTCAGTCGCTGGATAAAGACTGTTCTAAAAAACAGTAGAGGTAATAAGGACATTTTACAGCATACAGCTTTTGTCACGCAGCATCATCATCGGCAAAGAGAAGCGGAATTAATATAGATCTCTTTAGGTGCACGGAAGAATCGACTGCGGAGTCGAAGACTTTTGCAAAGTTTTACGATCGAGAGATTGTATAAGACAAAACACAATTTGCCGAAGCTGTCCTGGGCAAAAGGCTAGTATAAGGGGAGTTGTTCATCATTTATACAATTATAACACGATAACAACCTCAAAGTATACTACTAATATACCAAAGCTCGTAAAAATCCGTTTCGGCCTCAGTGTAAAGGTCCCCTTGTTAGACGCGTTATCAGTCCTACAATGCGCGTTATACCTGTCGCTAACCACCTCAACCTGAACGTAGCCTGTATCGCTGCAACTTTATCCTACGTTGGTAGACCGGCAAGCACTGTAAAGAAACACCGCAACTCTCAGTAAAAGGAATGGTTGTAGCCTTGCAGCTACAACCCTCGAATGGTCGTGTCTCGGCACGACCCTGAAATAGTTGTGTCTCTGCAACAATCCCTAATTGGTTGTGTCTCTGCAACAACCCCTAATTGGTTGTGTCTCTGCAACAACCCCTAAATGGTTGTATCTCTGCAATAACCCCTAAAACTCACACGTTAGTAGCTTGGAAGCGCACCACAAAGAACACCACAGCTCTCACAACAAAGCCAATATAGCGTCACTCTCTATTTTCAGAAACTAACACTCTCTCTCGCTATCCAGATCTGGACTACCGCGTGCGCCCTCGAGACCAAGGCCCCACGCACGCATCTCCCCTCCTACCTACCTCAAGACGCACTCGCATGTACCTGGCGCGCTAAGGCGGTCCTACATGTATTTTTAATGTCCCCGCGCGCCCACACAACTCAACTAAGGCCATCGTGACCGATCCTGTTTAGGGTGTGATTCTACCAAATCTAATGACTCCACGCCGTCGCTATCTAACCTATTCCGCGCGCAATACAAAACGGTCAAGTACCCTAATTTCACCGAACACTAACTATAACATTAACGTAATTTATAAGTAAATACAGAGTTAGTCTGTAACAATTACGAGCTGGTAATATAACCTAATTATTTTTTATTTTACGAAAAAAATACTTAGGACAATGTTACACTATTTTAAGGGCTGTATCTGATAGGAGACATTGTTTCTTAAAATAAATTTTTTTATAGGATTTCAAAGTCATTAGTATTTTTTTATTTAAATTATACTTAATTGTTTTTTTTTAATCATTTCGTAAGACTAAATGGTAAAGTGTTAGGATACAATGTTAAAAGCTAATTTGTTTAGAAGGAACACAATTCTATTTCTTTTAAATGTCGTACATATGCGTTATTACATTTGTTAAAAATATGATCGTAAAAATATGTAGTTCTTGAATCATTCATTTTTGTATTCCAAAAACTTCTGTTTTAAATTCAACCAAAAAATTAAAGTCGCACGAATTATGAGATATTTTTTTCACCATATTTTCGTGTACTAATAACTTTTTGATATTGAATCTTGGTATTTTTTTATTCAAACAGTCGCGAGAGTGTGGGTGAAGAGATTTTTTGGGCTTTGTAAAAAAGCAATATGGACGACCTGGAAATATGGTAAAAACATTATTTGAAAGAAAAATTCTTTACATCATCAAATGCGATTCTTGCAGTTGAGTAATTTTCCACAATTACTTGTATTATTTTTAATATATTTATCAACGAAACCAAAGATAAATGAATTTTTTCAGTTCGTAATAGTTATTACACTCATCCTGTATGAAGTAGAATAGGGTAATCGATTCTGTAACTTGCTTTACAATAAATTACGTTCAAAGTGAAATAGTATTTCACGATTTCAATGAGTTATAAACGTTTAGTAATAAATTTGAATAAACGTAGTTAAGATTTTGTAAAATAGAAGAAACATTGGATATTATATATAAAAAATAACCTTTTAGACGGATATTCAATCCTTCATGTTAATGTCGTTTTTAGGTATGAGAGCCTTAAAAATATTAAATTTACGAGTACTGCGCATTCAATCGAGACGAGCAAGCACAATTTAAAAAATCGAAGATTGAATTGCTGTCTCATCGGAAGATCTTCATTTTCGATCAAGAGGTGTGATATATATTTTTTGCTATTAGAAAACTGTATTCCAGTTGTTTTTATTACCAGGGAGGGTCGTGTCAGATAATAAAAATAATATCTTCTCATCGTAAAATTTTTACGAGATTTTAAGATGATGATAGGTATTTTTTATGAATGAAATCTTAGGGTTTTTTTTTCCATAAATTGATTCTTCGAATAGAAAATTATGGGAATACAATGTTAATAAATGATTCATTAAATCAAAATAAATGGTTAAATATTATTTATTTCGCGCAAATTACAATATTTTTAGAAATAATAATAATTTAATAATAATAATAGTAATAATTTTTTACAGTTAACTATTGTTACAATTGTTTAAAACATTTTTTATGCGTGGTCTCGTCTACGTCTTTATTTTCATTTTTCTACCGGAATCTAACGAAACTTTATTATTGTTAAATAATGTTCATAGGACGGAAGTTATTGTACGGGAAGGTGATGCGTACAGAGAAAGTTCAATGAAACAAGAACATGCTTCTAATTTATATTAGTCATGCAGAAGAAGGGTAAAACTACGTATCTTTATTGAATGAAACTCGCATGTCCTTACAGTTCACAAAAATGAAATACTCGTAAATGTTTCCACAGTCGTAAGACACTTGTGCATACGAGCAGATACACGTGTAGCAAAGAGGGTCTACCAAACGTGTATTACACTTGTTGAAAAACTCAGATGAATAAAACCAACCCCGTGCTACGTGTGCTAGCGTAGAAATTTTTTTATTTCAATGACTTTGGGTTGTTTAAAATCATTGGTTGTGAAATTGTGAAGTTTCTTTTTTAATTTAAAATTATTTATAGCGTCCAGTAAATTTAAAACTATTCCTGAAAATATATTGTTTGTATGTTTTAATCGAAGAAAGATGATTACATTCAAAATAAAAAAGAAAGTTTTTTTTTTTACGAAAATAGAACAATTTTTAAAGGGAAATAGAAAAACTTATGTTTTTATCACAATACTTGAGAAGAAAGTTTCTTCGAATTGAAATGGAACCAAAAGTTTTCTCATTTTGTATGCGCAAACATAAACGTACAAAAATGCTACGCGTGTTTTATCGTTATATTAGAATGTTATTATATGAGAGAAAGATAATAGTACGTTTTTTCTTTATTTTTTCAGTTAAGTAGATCGGTTAACATAACCGAGAAACTTGTATCAGATTTAAAGATTTAACCAGAATTGTGTTCACTAATAATCACGTACTCTCTTTGCATAAGTCCTCATAACTATTGCACCGTTCTCTTTTATTTTAAAACATGACTTGAATCAGGTGTTCCATTTAAAGAATATAGTTCGGTCATGCAAAGATAACGAGCACAACTTTTTCATTCGTCTACAGCCGACACGTCGAGCTTCGCAACAACTCTTGGTTACATAGACAGCTTTCCCAACTAATTTCTGTTTTGTTAAAAATCGCAACGTATATTTGTAAAATTAATATTACAAGAAGTCTTGAGTCAGTGATTTGAATTCTTGTTTATATATTTTTATTAAAATGACAATAATAAAAAATTCAAATTTTTACTAACAAGTGATGGGAGAATTAAAATGAAATATGTATAGTTTCTTGAAAAGATCTCTGTCCTAGATAAATGGTACGTGTTTCAATAAATATTTAAAACTTAAATGTATACCATAATTAGAAAAAATGTAAAATATTCGTTTTAGTAGTTTATGACAAAAAAGATTTAAACATTTTATTTTACACATTTTTATTTAAATGTTAAACAAATATTTCAAAACAAACCATCGTTGACTTTCCCATACAAAATGATTATCAATGGTGTAACGACGACAGAACTGTATCAGGATTTATAATAGTTATTTAGACAAAGGTTCTATTCATTTTCACTGAAATTGTGTCAATGATTCTACTCCTATAAGCTTAAGAATTGTTTAAGTAGAAAAAGAGGTAGCGAGCTGGACTCGTGGGAATAAATAATCCGTTATAAAAATTAATAAATTATTATCACTGTCATAAAATTTTAATTTTATATCAAGTGCTGGTAACTTTTTTTCTTTTTTTCTCTTATGCATGAATTACTTTCTCTAGTAAGGGCCAATCTACGGCATTGTATACTTAAATACTACAAATTTAGTGTAACTAAGGGAGAGAGAATATTTTCACCTTTCCTCTTCTCTTCCCTCCCCCATCACCCATTGGAATGAGACGTTTCCTATTTCCGCTATTTCCGATATTTTCGTATGAAATAATGCGAAAGTTCCATTAGGAGACTAACGGAGACCGAAAATAAAGCACTGTTATTGTATGTGCGCAGATGTGTGTTTACAAACACTGCATTTTCAGAAGTGTCGTATCCGGTAGCATGTTTAGTTTACTTTATCCGCTACAAACCGAAAGAGCTTATTATTAATTGTTATTATTTAAAATATCAATTATTCTATTGATCAATATTTGTTTAATCGATATTTTACTCTTTCCATGTTCCTTATTCTGTTTTTGAAATCACATTATCACAGTTAATGTTTCCTTTAGACCAAAAGTAAAGTGTAGTAAAGTTTTTGCCTTAAAATTTTACGCATTTTGCATTAAAATTTTTTAATGTATTTCATATAATAATCTGTGATTAAAATATTGGAAAGAATATTTATTGATATAAAGTACAAAAAATTGTCGAATTCTGCTACACCTTGTCATGTCTCGGATCATCTCAAATAAACTTTATTTGCTCTTAAGGTCTGTAATTGCTGAAACAGTTTGTTCTGGTCATGCTGCCTACACAACACGTTTTACTTAATGTAAACGGCCCTAAAATCGTTAACTTATAGATTTATAATGACCTACTTTTGGTTACTTAATAAGGTTTAAGCGAATATACGATACTTCAAAATGAGGTTCGTAAATATGGGAATTGAGCACTACAAGAATAGTAAAAAGAAATAGTATGAAAAAGAGGTTGTCGAAACTCGTGATTATAATGTGTCGCGAAATACAAAACGGGATATACGAATTAAAAAAAATATAATATATTCCAATAATAGTAATAATTACAATATTATTATCTGTATAACAAAAATATTAATTCCATTCTCAAAAAAGATAAGAGACGCCGTTTTTACAATTTAACTAATACTTAGGTCAATAAGTTAAATATAACTATCTTTACAAATTATATATTTGGTTTGTGTGTGTGTGTGTAAAGTAAAATTATAATGTGAAATCGTTCAAACTGTTTTGAGAATGACTGCGATTACAGTTTCCCAGAATAGGGCTTTTAGAAGAATTTTAAATAGACCGCATTAGTTAATCGGTCGTAGTAGACTTTTGATGAATTATGAATAGTTTAAATTAAATAATTAATCAGTGAAAATGATTTTTAGTTTTTATTATCTTTTGTTGCTTAGAACTGGACTACTTAGTTATATAGGAAAATAGTAGTTGTTGCGTTAGTTCATTACCTTATTATAAAATGCTAGCTGTAATATAAATATTAATCTGCCAAGGCTCTTTTACGTGTGAGAATCAACTACATCATTTTCTAGGTTTAGCTTTGTTTTTGATTCGAATTTATTCTGACCGTTCCGTTGTGTGGGTCTAATAAAATTATGAAAGAAAAGCTTGCGTGCAAGATTTTCCATGGGTCATTAGTTCAATCAGCAATGAAATAGAAAATAATTTTTTTTTACCACTGAAGTTAGGTATTTTTAATATTTTTTACAATGCCATAAATTTAAATAACATTGTTGACTCAAATATTTTCGTTTATTTTAAGCATTTAATCAATAAATGTAAATTCCAACTATATTACAGATTAGTAGCGTGCAAATGAATGAGCTGTCGATACGCTTCATTTTATTACCTGCTTGAAATCACAGCGGAGTTTGAATTTAAGTAAGGAGTTCGATTACTCGACCATGTTCTTCTAAGGGGAGATTAAAATGTTTTTGAATAGTATTGTATGTATGTATTCGACCAAACAAGGGTGGCGAATAATAAGTGGCTCGCACACCTACGTATAAATTCGCTTAACGTAGGCCGACTATGTACTTTACCACGAATCGAACGTATTATTTAACGTCGGTGGAACATAATATTTGATATTTTACCGCATCGTGTCAATTTGGGGATTATTATTCAAGTTGTATTAAACTAATATTATATAACTGTTATGTCCTGTTTAATAATATTTACAAAGGTGGTCTTTTCTTGGTTAAATCATTAAGCCTTTACCAAAGAATGATCTTCTTGAACGTGAGTTGGATGCTGGGTAAAGAAACAGATGACATAGCTAGATTAGATGTAAATGAAGGTAATGTAATAGCAAAATAGGAAGAAATAGAATTTAAATATACGAAGATCAGAGATTTAAAATCAGAGCTTTAAGTTGCTTACCTTTTTATTAGATGCTGATAGATTATTATATAAACTTAATTTCAATGATAAGTGAAAGTCATTGAATAAAGATTCCAAATAAAATTCAAATTAATTTACAGAGTTACTGGTATAAGTTAATTTCCTTAAAGAAATTGATTTATTGTAATTATTTCATCACTCAAAATACAGACTTAATAATTACTATTGGTTTCACTAAATACAGGATATGAATTTAATAACTAATCAAAAACTGGATTTATAGGGTATTTGTTCTTATAGGTTGGTTACATTTTACTGACTATAGCTGACTTTTATTCTTACCGATCCTTTTTAACTACATGACGTTAGAATTTACTGAAGATGACTCGTAATTATTATTGGATATAATAATAACTCCGATTGGTTAGGAGCCTTATTGCATTACGAGAAATATCAGACTGATATAAGGTTTGAGATATTTGGTGGAATGCGCTTTTATAACTAAAAGTGTTGTAACTTTTGTGAATTATTTGTCTTAGGAATGCTGTATATATATATTTGTATACTCATGTAAGGATCTTCAATTTCCGTACTGTGCACGGACACATGCACGCGTCTTCTCAAACTACTTGATAATAAAATTTTACTCTTTCAAGCGTCCATGTTGTAAGGACAGAGTAAAAGACAGGAGTTCGTTTACTATTAACAATGTATTCTGTTATTTTGTTACAACATAGATACGCGTGGAGATTGGTTTCTGTTACGAATTCTGTTCTTCTCACGGCTTTGTTTACTACCCTGATTTATTCCTAGATTCTGTTAAATTATAGCCTGTTTTTCGATAATTTTTGGATTTCTTTCGCTTCAAGAGTTCTTGTGAACTTAATATATAGCGGAGGGTTAGTTTTCTCTGAAATAAACATGGCAAAGGCTTAATAAAATAAGGTATTTCTGTAAGCATTTAGTTTAAGGTGGAAGGGGGTTCTCTCTATTTCTTTGTTATACCCTTATGGGAGGACCGTAAAAGTAACCCCTTTCTGATTTTTTTTGAAACTTTGCACATTTGTAGTAGTCCATGAGAATATTTATTGTATTTAAAAAAAATAGATATTCAAGCGTTTTCGAAAAAACGAATAGAAATTTCGCAAAAATGATCCTCGTGTCTCTAATGGGTTGGATCAATTCCTCGACAGGGAAGATATTTTTTTCTGGTCTTTTTTTAATTTTTCTTTTTTTTCTTTTTCTTTTTTTTCATTTTTAATATATATATATATTTTATTATAAAGTATGTTCAATTAATTTAATTTTTTTTTTATTTTTCTGGAGGACGTTATATTAATTTTGTAGGGAATATAATAAAAAGGTGCATTTTTATTAAAAAGCATGTGAAGTTTCCTCGTTTTGCCAACGTAATTATTTTTTTATTATATTGAGAAATCAACATTTCTCTTGATCTCTTCTTTTCATAATTTATAGAATTCTTCCGCTGCAATAGATTTTTTTAAATGATTGTTTATTGATATCTAATAATGAATTCGGCTACTCTTGCGCTTATTTGATCCCAAGATTTTTATAGCTTTATTATTTTTGTTGTTGTCGTATAATATACTTTACAATAATAAAAACCAAAAATAATAAAAGATCAGAAAAAAAATATTTTCTCTGTCAAAGAATCGATCCGACGTATCAGACATACAAGATCATTTTTGCAAAATTTCTACCCCCATTTTTCCGAAAACGACTCAATATCTAGTTTTTTTTAAGAGTACAACGAATAATATTTTCATGGACCTACTACAAGTGTGCAAAGTGTGCAAGTATTTAAGTTTTATATATATAGTAACAAAAATTTTAATGAGTTAATTTGTCTCAGTCCGTAAATCTAGTGTTAAAATTGATATTCTGATGCGATCACTAAGGTGACAAATTCGTTGAATCATCTTACAGTTTGTTTTCTACTTGAATCTTGATGAAATAGTTTATTTTTTAAAAACATGTTTTCATCTATAGAATGTACAAATGGTTTAAATAAGGATTTATCAAAAAATAGTCTGTAAATTTATTTAATACATTTTTCGACGATTTATTTATGAGCAACATAGATACTCGTTTTACTATTTGAATAAATCACGTAGTAAATTTGACTTCGGACACTAATTTAACTTTATCATCGAAGCATGATTCAAATAATAGGGATGTTACATTACAATCGTTCGATTAAAATCGATTGCTTTTAACAAGAAGCTAATAATATTTAACAGTAATCAATTGCTTCTAATAAGTTCGCAAAGATAACTAAATGCGGAAAGATATTCAGCTTCCTGCAATGGAGTTGTAAGAAAAGAGACGAATTGATTTCTTAATTGGTTATAGATGAGTCTAGTTTTTTATCTATGATATTTGAAATATGTGCATTATTCTAAAAATATTTTTGAAATTCATTGTCTCTCGTTAATCGATCATATTTATGTTAGGACATGCTCCAAAATATAATATAAAAAAAATATTCTTTGTCAGCTGATCCATTCCTGTCGATATTTTCACAGTAGTAAATTTTTGAGATAAGAAGTATGCATTTTTTTGGTTTATGGCCTTTTAAGTAGAGGTTTATCCGTCTTCGACATAGTTTGTTCTCTATTGGTTTAATAAATTTATTTATTATATAATATATTTAATTAGAGAATGTTTTAAAAACTAGAAAATACTTGGTAGCAGCAAAGTATCGACGCAAAGGATCTTCAAAAAATTATGAAATATAAAAAGAAAATAAACGCAAACAGTAAATAGTAGAAGATTGTAAGAGTGACCAGGAATTTTTAAAAGTTTAGGTCCTCAACAACGGTGTGATAAAATATTTGTTGCTTAATAAATACCGTAAGGCATCGGTTGGATCCTAAACAAGTCGCTAAGTTGAATATTTTAAAATTCTCGCAAGAAAAATATATTATTAGGAACCAAAGAAATTAAGTTATTCTATGCAAGACTAAAAATAACTAAAGTTTTAAATATGTTACGTCTTGTGGCGTAATATAAAATTGTTAGGGTCGTGAAAGCTTTACCAGGAAATGACCTTTACGTTAACCAACCTTATGTTGCAAGTGCTAACTTGATACTGAATAGTGGAATACGTGTCACGGATCGATGAAATATAATAGAAGATGATAAGATTGGAAAATAAGTTAGAATTTAAGGAAGCAGAAAAAATGATAACGAAAATACAGATTTTAAGTCACTTGCCTTTTCTTCTAACGGCGTGTTGATTAGAGAGTAGATTTTATCTTAATGATAGGCGAATGATTATGTTCGGAAATAATTGTAATAGAATGCAATTTTTTTTAATTGTTTACCCGTTTTATACTATCTAGAACATTGCCTTATCAATTGCTTGATTTACTAACTAACAAATGCAGAATATAATTTTTTCTGACTGATTGACTTATTTTTATTATCTTTCGTTACATGCAATTCTTCTTTAAATATACTTAGTTTTTTATATAAGAAATATTTATCAAGTACATTGGGTTTAATTGTTGCACAAAAATATTATTGTCTATGAATTTGACTAATTTAACATTTAACAAGGTTTCTATTACATAATGAAACAATATCTAATTGACAAAAAATACGAAGGGATTTAACGGAAATTATTCTTATAAGTTTGGAAAGCCGATGGATGTTTCTACTAATTGCCGATAATACAAACTGTTAAAGAGTGATATCGAAAGGATTGCAATTATATATTTATTTATTTGTAAAGAAAACCAATAGTACAATTCAGTTTTTATCTAAAGATTTTAATTTTATAATATTGAATCTTATGTGAGACCGTAAAGTTATTTCTTTTTCTCTCACACTCACTCTGTCCATATTTGACTATTTATTTCTCCATCAATACAGAATAAGTAACAGAATAAGTGGAAAATATTATACGAATAGCTTTCAAACAGAAATACAAATTCCTGTAAATATGTCTTATTTGACCTTGTTTCGGAGTTACATCGTGTTTCTATCGCAATAATTATTACAAAAAGCAGAAATAGGACGTTAAACTGGATGTCTAACAACCTATATAGTTAATGCATGATGAAGCACAGCTGCATTTTTACTGACCACCTATACAATATTTAAATGAACGATTTCCAATGATGATATCATTGTATCTTATTTCTTTTTTATCGACAGCGATTTAGCGAGCTAGAATGAATGGAAAAAACAATGAATATACAAGAAAGTGATGTAGACTTTTTTTTCACGTAGAATAATTTTAATATAGAAAATGATTAAATATATATATCAATATCCTCGAAAAGGTTATGATTTTACAATGATGAATTAACAAGATTTCCTAATAACATATTAATCAGATATTTTGCTAAATTATTTTCAATGGATTTTGTGTCATTTTACATAATTATTATTTCATTTTTAGTTAATATAAAGTTTACTTACAGCTTGTAGAAATTACGCATGTCTTAGATGAAAATCTCTTCGAGATCTAAGTCTATTAGAGGCCTTGTGTTTTCTCTAAAAATAGAGGGAATTGCGTTTTCATTAAAACTTTTTCCATTTTTTATTAATTTGTAGTCCTCTGATTTAAAATGACAACTACAAATAAATCTTAAGGTTGAAAGCTTAAATATCGATAGACTAACATAATCCTATACTCTTACAATTTTTAACTATTCTTTAAACCTGCAGATAATGTTAATTAAGTATTAAAATAAGAAGTTTTTGCACATTTACTTATATTTTAATATATTATTTTTGATTTTACTAACCATTCAGGATTTCTAGGGAATGTAGAAAAAATATAACCATTTTTACCTCGCCGATGTATCACGGTCTTTTGCCCAACATTTTTTGTGGGTCGGTACTTTACCTTTTGCTACGTTTTCACCTGTTTTATTTTTTCACTCAACTTATTATTACAGCTTCACCAAAATTGTTTATAAATATCAATAACGATACACCTCACATACTCACAGATTTTTTATCGTTTTTGTGTACATTTTTACAGGTTATGTGAAATTCACTAGTATTTACGATTATTATTATTATAAGTAATGATACCACTCTCTCTCTTTCTCTCTCTCTCTCTTACAACTTAAATTAAATTTGAAATTTTTTATATATTGTTTTGACATTACAAATATAAATTGATGTCAAATAAGAAAGAAGAGGGAGTAAGAAGTGGCAACCCGCTGGCTGTGTGCACCCAGGTAAAGCTCTACCGTGTACCGTGTGCCGTGTGCAATTTCCAACTAGCTTGCCTACTAGGGAATTTTTCCTAACTTCCACTAGACACCGCAGCCAAATACCCTACAGCAGCGTATCGACCTGGAAATAAATATTCGCTAATGCTACACTAGTGGCAGACTCACTTAAGCACCATATCAGTAATAGTAGTGCTTTACATTTATCTTATGTACCGTTAGTAGCGGTAGTTTTCTACTGTAAAAAATATCGACCGTCAGTAGTTACAGTTTTTTACTTTTAAAGTATCGATCGTCGGCAAGGTAGGTAGTATCGGTTTCTTCTTTCAGTCGCACTGGCATTCATGGCTGAGAGACCCGAAGATTTCCGAATATTCTTCGTTTGTGTTTAGTACACACGGATGCTCGCACGCACACTAGCCCGCTCGCGTGTAAAAACCGAAGGAGAGGCGGGACTTACCCCCACTCTTACAATTATCTTTTACCATCTTTTTTTTCGCTTATTTTTGCAAATACAAAGATAAACCTTAGTATACTTTTTATGTATTTTTTAATTCTCCACAATTTTTGTTTGAAACTTTTTTGATTAAATGCCTAGATTCTATGATAAATCTATTTTTTATTCATTTTTACCCTTTTTTACCCTTTTTCTCAAAAACGGCACATTTTATTGCAAAAAAATTATAGCGAAAAAATTGCAAAAATTAGATTCAGCGTCGTCTATTTACCCTTAAATCAAATTTTTAAATTTTTACCTAAAATTCAAAAGTTTAGACCTTTTTGACTGGCCAATTTATATTTTTTCTTTCAGTAGCGAGAATTTTTCGTTCATCGAGTGTCGAGCGTTCTGTATATCTATATATATTAGCGCATAAGCGCGGCGTTTTTAAATCGAATCTTGATGCTTATAGCACGCTGTTTCTTTATTTATTGTCAAAAATAATTAACCTTGTATTGGCGAATGCAGTTAAAGTTCGTAACTCGCGCCGCGTGACGATTCAAGGCATACCGATCACTATGTGCTTCCTTCTCGCGTTCTTCTTCGATAAGCTCTTATCGTTCCTCGCGTGCACGTGTCACGCGTCCTATTCCTCGCCGCTGCTTCACACGACGCACATCATTTCATCTAATACTCTATTTTTGTGATATTAATAAATCATATAATTATTAAATAGTAATCTACGTGGTAATCTACAATTTGCACCCTCCCTGCGATACCATTTCAATACCTTGAATAAAAGAAAAATAATAATTCTTTCTAATTTTCTTAATAAAATTTATATTAAAATTTTTTCTTTCTTTTTAATTTTTGAAGTTATACTTCTTTTGGCGCATTGGGGAAAATGTAATGGGGAGTGATTTGGTTCCGAGCGTCTGGGAAAACGACACCATGAAGTCTGTCGGTATTTACGACGCGCGGCAAAGCGATTTCAAGTTTACGGCGTGAAGTTGTTTTCTTCTCTTCTTCTTCCCCTTTTTTTCTCAAGCTGGTCACCCATCCAAATACTAACCGTACTCAGAGTTGTTTTATTTAAATGATCGAGCGATAACTAATGCTGTAACTGCGCCATGGCCGTTGACGCGTAAAGTAATTCGATTTGTCTCCCTTAAATTTAATGTGGAATGATATCTATATTTTTATACTTTTTTTTTTATTTTTTTTATTCTTTCTTATATATATAATATATCGATCGATTGAAAATATTTTTCTTTTCTATTTTGAAGTGCTTTTGTTAACTTAATAGAAAAGAATAATTAGCAGTTTATCTTCTCATATTTTCAATCCTCCTCCTATCTACCTGGTCACGCTATAAATATATATATATATATGTAAAATACATAGTACTTTTTGAATCATCCCGCGCACTTGCGTAGCGTGGGTAAAAAAGGTAGATTGTTACATTACTTAATAACTTGAAGTTAATTAGAAATGGATAGATCATGATGACGAAGCAGTGACATGTTAATTATCATAGTTACGAATTAAATTGTTAAAAATTTGTAATTAGAGAAGGGGCATTGTGAATAATTGACATTTAATGACGTTTCTCTTTTTACAGGTGAGTTAAATAAAATAATGTAAATATTTGTAAAATAGTCATTTTCACAGTAAATTAAATTCCTCTTTTTACATGAGAAACTCAGATTTGTGATTATTCAATCCTGATTCTAATAATTATTGATAACAAACCTTATAAAACGACATTATCGTCAAATACCCAATCATGGATAAACTTAAATTTGAATTCGAAGTGAAAGGGGCAGAGGACGGAAAAGCTAATAAAATTTTTCTAACCTCAATTACGACACAAGAAAATAAATGTTACATAATACCACTAGAATATCAGAGTATGAATCTACACAACATTCTTGAAAGAATGAAGGATTATGCTAGAATAAGAAACACTCTTAGAAAAAGACACCAAAAAAGGAGTGTGTGGATAACTTTATCTGAAGATTTGAAACTAATATACCTGGATGAGGAAGAAAATCTTATTTTCGATGAGTTTTATTTAGAAGAAATAGAGAGAAAAACTACAAGAAGTGAAAGTATTGAAAATGAAGAAAACTCCACGTCAAAGTTATTAGAAAAATTGGTACTCCAACAACAAATTAGTGAAAAACAAAATGTGCAAAAAATATCAGAGAAGTTTATATTAGAAAAATTTTCAACAAAAAGCTATAATGTACACCAATGGATACAAGACTTTGAAAATGAATGCGAACGTTTTGAGGTAAATCGAGATGAAAAAAAGATTGAAATTTTTAAAATATTTCTAGAAAAAACCTGTTTAGATTGGTATGGCAGTATGTTGATGAAACAAACCATAAATTCAGATTGGAATATATGGAAGGAAAATTTTATTGAAACTTATGCGATTAAAGGATGGAGTCATATTAGATATGCAATGTCATTTAAGTACCAAACAGGATCTCTTGTAGAATATGCTGTAAAGAAAGAAAGACTGCTCCTAGAAATTAGAAAAGAGATTGATACTGGCACATTGATAGATCTCATAGCTACAGGCTTACCAAACTTTATATCAGATAGAATAGACAGGGACTCACTTCAAAATGTCAAAGAGTTATTTAATGAAGTGGGAAAACTGGAGTATTTAACTGATAGGAAGAAGTTTGTAGAAAAAAGAGGGATCAAAACAGAAGTAAGAATAAAGAAATCACCCTGCAAATACTGCCAAACGAATAACAAAGGCACACGTTTTCACTCAGAAGCTGATTGCTGGTTTAAACCGAAAGATACTGAGGAGAGGAAAAGAATAGAATTCATTAATAACGCAGAACTGGAAGATGCATTGAAAGAGGAAGCAAAAAAACTAATTTTGACACCATTGATAAAAAAAATAAAGGTATTGCTAAACGATTCTCTTGAAGTAAATGGTATTTATGATTCGGGTTCGAGTATATCTCTAATAAATTCCAATTTAATCAACGTGAATAAAAGGAAAATAAGCAATTCTGGAAAGACAAATCTAAAAACAATCAATGGTGTCAGTAAAACAGATGGTTTGATAGCTATAAAAATGAAGATTTTTGAAATAGAGAAAAAAATAAACATTATTGTTATAGATAGTGAATATTTTAACTATGATATTCTGATTGGATTAGACTGCATCAAAGAGTTCAATTTATGTCAAGATGAAAATTTGAAAATCACGCAGAAGAATATTCCAAATAGAGTTGATAAAAATTTACTAAAAATTGAAGATACCAACAGCCATGAAAATTTAATTGTAAATTTCAACGAACATGTTGATGAGGGAAATTTCAAAATACAGGTAGACCACTTGAACTATAAGGAAAAAGATGAGATTAATAACCTAATAAATAAATATAGAGCAACTTTTGCGAAAGATAAATACGATGTAGGAAGAGTAAAAAATTACGAAGCCCACATCGACTTATTAATTGAAAAATATCCTAGTAAAAGACCGTACAGATGTACGATTGAGGATAAAAAAGAAATCGAAAAACAAGTGGGAAAATTATTGGAGAGAAAACTCATAGAGGAATCATACAGCCCATTCGCTGCTCCGGTAACCTTGGCGTACAAACGCGATGAAGACAGAAAATCGAGGCTATGTATAGATTTCCGAGACTTAAACAAGATAGTTGTTCCACAAGCACAACCGTTCCCTCTTATTGAGGATTTAATAGAAAAGACAAGAGATTGCAAGTATTTTTCTTCTCTTGATATAAACTCGGCTTTTTGGTCGATACCGCTGAAAATCGAAGACAGAGCGAAAACGGGGTTTATTACTCAAGAAGGCCATTTTCAATGGACCTGTCTGCCATTTGGTTTGAAGACCTCGCCAGCTATATTCCAGAGAATTCTGAGCAATATAATAAGAAAAAATAATCTTTCGAGCTTTACAGTGAACTATATCGATGATATACTCGTGTTTTCGAAAACTTTTGAGGAACATGTACGGCATGTGGAAAAAGTACTGGAAGCAATACAAACTGAAGGATTCAGATTAAAATTCACAAAATGTATTTTTGCAAGAGACTGGGTCAAATATTTAGGACATATTATACAAAATAACACTATACGCCCGCTAAAAGATAATCTGATAGCGATTAAAAACTTCCCTAAACCCAGATCACAAAAGAATGTCAGACAATTTCTAGGGAAGATAAACTATTACAATAAATATATTAAAGACTGTGCAATTATTTTGGATCCACTACATAACTTGTTAAGGAAAAATCAACAATTTATATGGTCGAGCGAGTGTGAAGAATCGTTTAATAAAATAAAAATATTGCTATGTAGTGAACCAGTCTTGGGAATATTCGATCGAAAACTCAAAATAAGAATTTATACAGATGCTAGCATAAAAGGAATTGGCGCAATTCTGAAACAAGTGCAAATAGATGGCGAGGAGAAACCAATAGCATACTTTTCTAAGAAACTAAGTAATATACAAAAAAAGAAAAAGCTATATATTTAGAATGCTTAGCGGTAAAGAAGCCGTGAAGTATTGGCAATATCGATTGATAGGCAGAAAATTCGAAGTCTTAACGGATCACAAGCCTTTAGAGAACTTGAATTTGAAAAGCAGAACTGATGATGAACTAGGCGATATGACACACTATTTATCACAGTACGATTTAGAAATAAAATACGCCCCTGGCAGATTCAATCTTGAAGCGGATTGCTTAAGCAGAAATCCAGTGTTGGAACCAGACGACGATGAAGAGGAAAAGTTGCAAGTTGTAAATTTAATAAATATAGATGTCATCAAAGAAGACCAAATGAAAATGAAAAGTTATGCGATAAAAAAAATAAACTGATAAAAAAGGGAGAAATTTACTATAAGAAAGTAAGGAACAAGGAAAGAATAATACTCTCTGAAAAACTAAGCATCGAGTTTATACAAAAAATTCACGAACACTATTGTCATGTTGGTATAAAACAGATAAAGAGTATACTGAATCCTTTTTACACGAGTGAGAAACTGGCGGAGAATATAAAAAAGTATGCAAAAATTGTTTAACTTGCATCAAAAATAAATCCAGAGGTCAAAGCAAGTATGGACTAATGTCCCATCTGGGCCCGGCAAAATATCCATTCGAAATTATCTCCATCGATACAATAGGGGGATTCGGTGGAACGAGATCAACGAAGAAATACATTCATCTATTGGTGGACCATTTCACTAGATATGCTTGGATATCGACGTCGAAAACGCAAAATTCAAGTGACTTCATAAAATTAGTAGAAAAAATTACTGATGAAAATAAAATAGGAATGGCGCTTACTGATCAATATCCAGGTATTAACTCGAGAGAGTTCAAAGAATATATGAAAGAAAAGGAAATACTATTGGTGTTCACGGCATCAGATTCACCTTTCTCAAACGGAATCAACGAAAGGCTAAATCAAACTTTAGTTAATAAAATCAGATGCAAGATTAATGAAGAGAAAAGGAAAATAGCGTGGACAAAGATCGCCCAAGAATGCATAAGAATTTATAATGACACAGTACACACAGTCACAAATTTTGCACCTAGATACTTGCTAGAAGGTGAGAGTACAGCGATTTTACCAGAAGGATTAAAACACTATGAAACACCGAGGGATTTACAGAAGGATAGGAAAATTGCGCTTCAAAACACCCTAAGGTCACACAACTATAACAAGAAAATCTTTGATAAAAATAGAAAGTACGTAGATTTCAAGGTAGGAGATATGGTTTTTGTAGAGAATAAAAACAAGTTGAACAGAAAAAAACTCGATGAACTTAGGATTGGTCCCTACGAAATCCTAGAGAAGATATCCAATTCAATCTATAAAATAAACACCGGACATAAGAAAACAGAATCAAATTTGTTCCATATTACAAAATTGATACCCTGCCTTCAAAACGAAGAGTGACTGAAGAGGACAGGGTGGCCCACGATACTGCAGAAAATTTTTGTAAAATTTTTGTTCCCAGGGGGGAGATGTAAAATACATAGTACTTTTTGAATCATCCCGCGCACTTGCGTAGCGTGGGTAAGGTAGATTGTTACATTACTTAATAACTTGATGTTAATTAGAAATGGATAGATCATGATGACGAAGCAGTGACATGTTAATTATCATAGTTACGAATTAAATTGTTAAAAATTTGTAATTAGAGAGGGGGCATTCTGAATAATTGATATTTAATGTCGTTTCTCTTTTTACAGGTGAGTTAAATAAAATAATGTAAATATTTGTAAAATAGTCATTTTCACAGTAAATTAAATTCCTCTTTTTACAGGAGAAACTCAGATTTGTGATTATTCAACCCTGATTCTAATAATTATTGAAAACAAACCTCATATATATATATAAGAGGGGTATATTCTATACAGTTCTTATAAGGATGATGTCTTGGAAATATAACTGCCTTGAGTTTCTGCAAATAAGAGTCTCTCTCGATTATTTTATTAATACTATTTACACTAAACTACATTATCTGTATTGCTTAACATTGTACAAATACAAATTACACTTAAAACTATATATGTATATTAGTTACATTACCTGCAAATAAGAGAAACAACATTTACAGCTAATATTCACTCTTATTTTATTGGCTTATTACTAGCTTCGCAATTTGAACTCTAACCGTCTCTGCTTAGCAAACTCCTAACCGTTTCTATATTTTCTGTCCCGGTATTACCGTTCCAGAATCTTTCTAATCCTAATACGTCTGCGCGTCTTAACTGTAAGACAGCAGCCAATTTAAATTATTAGTAAAGGTGACGAAATATAAATAGTAATATTTCGTTACATCACCCCTCCCGGGGTAAGGAAAACCGAAAGACAATATACTAGCTTTCTTGATCATCACACATAAATGGTACTAATTTCGTGATACGAAGCAGTGACTCTGATTTTTTTCGGTCCGTCTGTATTTTATAAATAGTATTTGAAATCTTTTCTATAATTTTGTACGGTCCTATTTTTAATTCATCTAGTTTTTTCCTGTTTAACCTATGATTATTTTCTACATATACTAAATCTCCTATATTAAATTCGTGATGTCTTCTGTTCTTATCAAATATTTTTTTATTATGTTCATGCGACTTTATCGTGTTTTTTAGAGCAATTTTCCTATCTCTGAGTAGATCCTCATGTGTTTTTGTGTATTTTAGTTCTTCAGGAATTATTGCTGTATTTGTGCCTTCTAGTAAGTATTGTGGGGAGAATCCTGTCACTGTGTGTTCGGTTTTATTATAATTTGCTACACATTCATGTGCTATTGTAGTCCAAGCAGTTTTTTCTCTTTTCTCATTTATCTTACATCTAATCTTGTTTATTATGGTTTGATTTAACCTCTCATTTATTCCATTAGAAAAAGGTGTATTCTCTGCCGTAAATGTTAATATAATGTTCTTTCTGTTTAAGAAGTTTTTAAATTCTTCTGAATTAATGCCCGGATATTGGTCTGACAAGATCATACCTATTTTGTTGACTGCTGTTATATTTTGTATCAATCGTATGAAATCGTTTTCATTTTGAGTTCTTGATGTCAGAATATGAGCATATCTCGTGAAGTGGTCGACAAGTAAGTGTAAATATTTCTTTGTTGAACGGGAGCCCCCGAATCCTCCAATCGTGTCTATAGAAACTATCTCATACGGATAAGTAGCCGGACCCAAATGTGACATCAATCCAATTTTATGTCCTCCTCTCGATTTGGTCTTTATACAGATTTCACAATTTTCACAAATTCTTTTTATTTTGATCCAGATTCTTTGCTACATAAAACGGTTTGATTCTTGCTTTCATTTGTTTTGTTCCTATATGACAGTAGAGCGAATGTATTTTCTTTATAAATTCTATACTGAAACTTTCTGAAAGAATAATTTTTTCTTTTTTCCCTACTTTTTTATAATAAATTTTGTGTTTGAAAATCAGCGTATCTTTAGCATTTTGTAGATCAGTGTTGTACTTTTGATCGCATTCCATCTCCTCCACTTTTATAAAATTAACAGTTTTCAAAATTTCATCTTCATTTTCATGAGATTCTAATACCGGGTTTCGGCTTAAACAATCTGCCTCTAAATTGTGTTTCCCTGGACTGTACTTAATTTTAAAATCATATTGCGATAAGTCATACATCATATCTCCTAATTTTTCATCTGTTCTAGTCTTAATGTTCATATTTTCCAAGGGCTTATGGTCCGAGTATACCGTAAATTTTTTTTCCGATGAGCCAATGTTGCCAATATTTTATTGCTTCCTTTATTGCTAAGCATTCTATATAAATTGTTTTTTTTCTTTTCTGAACTTCATTCAACTTTTTCGAAAAATATGCCACTGGTTTTTGTTCGCCATATGATTGTGTTTGCTTCAAAACGGCTCCAACACCTTGTAAACTCGCGTCGGTGTAAATATATATTGGGAGACTTGGATCAAAAATCGTTAAAATTGGCTGGGAGCATAGTAGTATTTTCATATCATCATGTGCCTTTTGGCATTGTTCCGACCAAATGAACTTTTGTTCCTTTCTTATCAAATTATGTAGTGGTTCTAATACAGTAGAAATATTCGGCACATATTTTCTGTAGAAATTAATTTTTCCTAAAATTTGACGCACATTCTTTCTTGTTTTAGGTGCAGGAAAATTTTTTATGGAGATCAAATTATCTTTCAGTGGACTGATTGAGTTGTTTTTTGTTATATGGCCTAAATATTTGACGAAATCTGCTGCAAAAATACATTTGGAAAACTTTAATTTAAAGCCCTCATCCATAATTGCTTGTAATAATCGTGACAAATGATCTATGTGCTCTGTAAAATCCCTAGAGAAAACCAAGATGTCATCAATGTAATTTACACAAAAATCAGCAAGTTTGTGTTTTCTTATTATGTTACTTAAAATTCTTTGGAAAATCGCTGGTGCTGTTTTCAAACCAAATGGTAAGCACGTCCATTGATAATGTCCCTCTTGGGTTACAAAAGCTGTTTTCTGCCTATCTGCAATCTTTAAAGGAATCGACCAGAAATCCGAGTTTATGTCGAGTGTTGAGAATAGTTTGCAATTTCTGGTCTTAACTATAAGATCATCAATTAGCGGAAACGGTTGCGGTTGAGGGATAACGATTTTGTTTAGTTCCCGAAAAACTATACATAGCCTTGCTCTTTTTTCTTCATCTTTCTTAAATGCCAAAGTCACTGGAGCCGCAAACGGACTATACGATTCCTCAATCAAGTTTTTCTCTAATAATTTTGTAATTTGTTGTTCTATCTCTTTTTTATCTTCTATTGAACATCTGTATGGTCTTTTGTAACAATATTTATTAATTATCAGGTCTATGTGAGCTTCAGAATCTCTAACCGTTCCTACGTAATATTTATCTCTAGCAAAAACTGTTTTATATTTATCAATCAACTTATCAATTTCAATTTGTTGTTTAATTTCTGAATGATTGGTTGATATCTGAAACTCACTTGTATTTATATGTTAATTGTAATTTATTTGATATTCATTAATATTTTCTTTTCTTCTTTTTGGATTGTTCTTTGAGCTTTGTGGATTTATTTTGTTTTTGATTTTATCTTTAGGATAACCTGAATTTTTTGAGTTATTTCCAATCTCTCATTCTGAGTTAGTAGGAATTTTTTTATACAGTCTAATCCAATTAAAAAATCATATTTAAAATTTTTTTTATCCACTACTAAAACATCCATTTCCTCTTCAATTTCAAAAATTTTTACTTTTAAGGTGACCATACCATCTATCTTTCTCACACCATTAATCGTTGTTAAACCTACATTTTTTGTGCTACTAAATCTTTTCTTCGGTATGTTTAATAGTTTTGAATTTATCAAGGAGACATTTGAGCCGGAATCATAAATACCTATAACCTTGATAGTGTCGTTTAACAAAATATTTATCTTGATTAATGGTGGTAATATTAGTTTTTTTGATTGACATCATTCAATTCCAATTCTAATTCGGAGTTATTTACGTATTTGATTCGCTCTTTCTTTCTCTGTTCGTTTTCTTTGTCTTTGTACCAGCATAACGATTCTGGATGGAAGCGATTGCTTTTATTTCTCTGTTCGCAAATCGTACATGATTTGCGACTATTAGGTCCATCTTTAGGTTTTTTTTCATAATTAACAGTAGTCCTCCTCACTACATTTTTTATCACATATTCTAGGCCTCTAATCTCGCTAAGCAGGTTTTCGACCGTTATTACTTTCTTTCTATCTATTCTATTCCTTATGGAATTCGGTAATCCTACCACAATAAGATTAATTAAAGTAGTTGCTGTCATTTTCTTATCAGTCTGTAATAAAAGGCTATGTTTTCGCACCGCATAATCCAACAATGAACCGGATAAATATTTATATGACATCGCATTAGTAATTGGAAGCCACCCTTTGTCCGCGTAAACTTCGCAAAATTTTTCTTTCCATTGCGACCACTCTGACTCTATCGTTAGACTTATAAGCATTGCATTATACCAGTCCATACATCCGTCTTCTAGAAACAATCTAAATATCTCAATTTTATCTATATCGTTTTTAATACCTAATCGAGTACATTCGCGTTCAAATGTATCCATTTATACAGTTACATTAAAACTTTTACCTGAAAATTTTTCTAATACAAACTTTTCTGATAATTTTTTTATATTTTGTTTTTCCGAATCTTTGTTCCCTTGTTGTTTTACCAATTCCTCCCAGATCTTTGTAAACATTTCTCCCGACAGGTTTAGTGGTGACGTAGCCGGTGTTTCCGTCAATATCTCTTCCAATACGTTGTCTTTAAATAACATATTTTCCTCTTCGTCTATGTATAATCTATATATATCCGTTGGTAATTTAATATTCATATTTCGAGTTTGTCCTCTTTTTTTTAACGAATTCTGTATTTGTTTATATGCTGTTGTTGATGCCAGCTCCTTATGGTGCTCCATCAGCTGATATTAATCAGGCATAGAATAACCTTTATTGTCCTGCGTTGTTATTTTCGTCAGAGATATCACGTTTGACTTTGGATCGTTGGGATGTGCTTTCAGAATAAATGTAAATTTTAAACTGTCCATCTCAGCTAATTGTATTTTTTCCTTAATTAGCAATAAAAATGTTGTTTTATAAGGTATATTCTATACAGTTCTTATAAGGATGATGTCTTGGAAATATAACTGCCTTGAGTTTCTGCAAATAAGAGTCTCTCTCGATTATTTTATTAATACTATTTAAACTAAACTACATTATCTGCATTGCTTTACATTGTACAAATACAAATTACACTTAAAACTACACTATGTACATTAGTTACATTACCTGCAAATAAGAGAAACAACATTTACAGCTAATATTCACTCTTATTTTATTGGCTTATTACTAGCTTCGCAATTTGAACTCTAACCGTCTCTACTTAGCAAACTCCTAACCGTTACTATATTTTCTGTCCCGTTATTACCGCTCCAGAATCTTTCTAAGCCTAATACGCCTGCGCGTCTTAACTGTAAGACACCAGCCAATTTAAATTATTAGTAAAGGTGACGAAATATAAATAGTAATATTTCGTTACATATATATATTGGTACACATACCAACTTCCAAGATACAGCTCAAGTTTATGGAAATCTTAATTCTATCTATCTGTCCTTCTTCTGCCATACGTGTCTATGTATATTAATATTATTTGGATATACTAATTAATTGGTTAGCTTCCTAATTAATTGTTCTTTCTATAAGATCTTCTTTACTCCGTTACTAAAATTAGATAACATATTTCTCTGTTATTCTTACGTAAATACGTAATAAATGATTTAACAATCCTCGCTAAAGGTTTTATCACGAAGTGTTTATCGATTGATAAAAAAGTTCGACTTTGGTTCAATGATTTTTTGTTGTTGAATATTATCGATACCAGAACTCGAACGTGATCTAAAATTGTCTTATATATTTAAATCGAATCTTAATAAAAGTTATTACTTTACTTTCTTTTTTCAAATCTGTTTTATATACTTATACAATATTGTGACGTCCCGCCATGCATATCTTCTTCAATTTTTCCACAGTAGAATAATATTAACTAACAGAGACATTATTACAGTGATTTATATAAATTTCAACCGAAACCATTTTTAGAAGTAAGTACCGAAAACAATTACAACAGTAGTATTGATAAAGGATTAACTTATCATAACCAATTTATAAAATGCACGTAACAATTGTTCTCAAAACCTAGTTGATTTTATTAAAACATACGTCTTCTAACGATACAAAAGCAACCACGATAAATCATTGGAAAATGCCCAAAAATTCGATAAGCCATGTGCCTGCCCCCTACCATCAACCCTTGTTCGTAAACACGTGCTAATCATAAAATACCGTAGGCCGCGTGGCCAGGAGGATCGGAGAACGTGAAATCTAAGATCGAAAGGACCAACGTTCTCCTATTGTCTCCGGGACCCCATTGTCGCCATGAATACATTGCCATTCACTTAATAAAGAAATCTCTGCTAGAATCCTCGCCATGAAAGACATAAATATTAAACTAAAACTAATGCGTAGAACTTTCTCGAATGATTTTAATGGAAAAATATGGAAGATCCTCAAATATCTTAGACTTGAATCCTCGAAGCACAGAAATACTAAAACAATTGCTGAAATACGAATCTTCTATGTATACTCGTACGACGAAAGAATAAATGAAAAAGGAATTATAGAAATATTATTAATGAATAATTAAAAAAGGATTATTATATGAATATCGTCGAAACTAATTAAATAAGATTCGAATGTTAAAGGAAGGAAAATGACTGCATGTTATAAGGATAAACGATGGAAATATGTAAAGGAAATATTAAATAAGACTTAGATTTTAGGAAACTGTATTAATTATCTACGTAATGTTAATGAAAATATGTGAGCCTTCACAAGAATGTTCTAGAAGCTGTGGTGCATCAGGAAGGCTTGGGTTGGCTTGCGCCAAAAGGGTGGAGAAAGGACAATCCCCTCCACGACAGAATCTCTGGTCCCTATGGAAACTAGGAGGGCTTTGCCCTCACGCCTTCACTCTGACCTTAGTTATAGTAATTAGCTGTGCTTTGTTGTTTTGTAAAAAACAGAAAAAAAACAGCATCATGTCAGTAACTGCATCAGTTTTTTCTTTTTGTACAAAAATTTCAAGAAAGATCGAATTTCTTCTTTATATTCACTCATTTTCAAGTGACAATAACTTTTTATCTAATAAATGAATAACACAACTTTTTTGTTTTTTATTTTTGAAGTTAATTACTTTATGCTATGTCACCTTTCAAATTCATTCATTTATTACCAGATCCGATTAATATTACCAGAATTATGCGATAGCAAAACTTCCTATCGGGAAAATACGAAAAAGTTTCTCCCAAATTCAATATTTGAATAGATATCTAATACAGTACTAATACGATATTGAAACAACGAATTGATTTATAATGAACATATGTTGACTACTAAACTAACATTAGACTAATAATACTAATAATACATTAAATTCATTAAATCAATGAAAAAAAAAGAATAAATGGTAAAATTTTGGTAAATTTGTTCTATGAATAATACAAAGAAGAACGGAATTTTATCGATTACTTTTATTTTCATAATGTTACACGATATTTTTATATTTACATACACATGAAAATAGCAGGAAGCTATTCTGAAATTTTTGCTTCCATGGTATCGTTAGAATCTACTTGTCCACGTTACGTTCTATCGTGACTTTCGTACGAGTATCCCAACGTTAGTTCTCCAGAAAAAGCTTAGTGCGTCGTAGTCGTAGAAATTTAGTAGAAAAGAAAATCTACGAAGCTAGATTATTCGTGTATTACTATTACGAGTATTATTACTATTACGAGTCACCCTCTGCACGTGTGTTAGAGAAATCTTACAATCAAAAGAAAAATCAAAGTCGAATTTATCTTTCGATCATTTCGATAGAGAAAATGAAAGATTACAAAACATTTGGATACGTTCATTGTATCCTAAAATAAATGAACACATTGATATTTCAAGGTTACTCTTATATGTCTATTTCCTTTCAAACAGACATTCCAAAAGTAAGAAAAATTTTTCTTTGAAAAATCAACAAAATCTTTAGCTTGACAAATTTGGAAGTACTCTTGCACGGTGGTAAACCCTCCTAAAGGGAAATTATTCTTTGTGTTTCTCCTCTTCCTGAATTAAAAAGTTCATACCTGAGGATTAAAATATCATTTAATTTTCTTTCAATCGTAATTATCAATAGCGACAAAAGGAAGACCAACATTGGTTTTGTCCCTTATCGATACTTTTTACAGTAAAGGACAGAAAAAACAGAAACCTTTTGCTTCCTTATTCTTCCTATTCTTCCTTCACCAATGCATGTGCCCTGCACGTGCAGGATCAACAATTAGGAACTTTCCCGTAAAACTTTCCCTTTTTTACAATGGACGCATATTGTTTTGGTCAAGGTTTCCACCACCATGAATTCAAAATTCATTCAATTTTTAACCCCTCTCCTGATACCTCCTGAACCTGGAACCCTATAAAAGTCTCTTCCCAAAAAGTTTTTCCTTATTACTGTCTTGCCCATCGAAGCTAATAGTCGTTCTTGCCAAGAAACGTTCTTGCCTTGTTCAAGTTTAAGTTGCTCGAGTTGAGTTGTTCGAGCTCCATCGATTTTCATTTGGGAATCCTAAGTGATACATCAAATTCGTTTCTTCGTTTAACGAAGAATCATCCAACGTGCAACTTCCTCGTGCTCGTGCTCGTGCTCGTGTTCTTATTTTTCTTAATCAACGAGGTAAGGTATTTTAATAATTACACGAAAAATCTCTATCTTACGTACGAGATAAGGACATAGTGTTCGTTGCTGAAAGTGAAACAAAAAAGATCTAACGAATAATTTTCAATTTGTTTTAGAAATATATTCGACAAAATGAAGGATACCACTGTCAAAGAAGATTTGGAATACTTCGTATCTAAAGCTATTAGACTAATTGCTAAGTTCGATCCAAGTAACAATGAATTTATTTGTTGGGAGCAAAAATTTAATAGAACCACGCGTAGAATTGAGCTACCGGATGACATGAAAGTATCTTTCCTATTAAAACTGATTGAACCTCATGTTTTTACCGACGTCGAGAAAGAAACAGGATTAAGTCTTACAGAACTAAGTAATTCCTCGTACAAAGATCTTGCACATATATTACAAGATACTTTCAAAGAAGTTCCGGTATACGAGTTGTATAGAAGAACGTTCAGAAACCGAAAGCAAAGAGAGAACGAATCGACATCAAGTTTTCTTTACACGCTTGAAATTATGTGCAATAATTGTAATTTTGGACGTCTTAGAGAGGCTGCCATAAAAATACAATTTTGTAACGGTTTAAGAAATGAATTGATTCAATCTGTATTATGGAGACTGCAGGAATTAAATGCGGAAGAAATGCTAGATATTGCAAAAGAAATGGAACTCCATGACAGATACGAAGCCATGGGAATTCATTATCCTTATCCGGATATAGTTTATAATGTACTCAATTAACTTTTATTTTAACTTTTTACCTTTGTTTTTTTTTTACCTTTTAACTTTTAACTTATTTTTCATGTAGAAAATTTTATAGTTGTTTTATATAAAATATAACTTTATATTGATTGTATTATATTGTATTATTTAAAACATTGTATACCAAAATTAAACAACACTTTTGATAATATATACGAGTTATTTTTTATTTTTCCGAAGGGGTCAGTTTGATGGGTAATGATCTTTCTATAGATAAATACATATCGATTTTGAAATATATTTTCAAGAAAAATAGAGTGAGAAACAAATGGAATAGAAAGATAAATAAGCGAAACCGATAAAAACGATCGAGATTCTCTAGTGGATTATAAACTTGTATGTACATGAACACACGTCAATATGATAATCGTCAAATCGAAAGAGTAGGAAATTCGCCATAGCTTCGGAAAGATATATACCTATTATGATTGTTTTCGTTGCAGCCAATACCCATGTACGTCTATCGATTTAGAAAATTTAGTGACTTTCCAGGATTTTTCGAAAATATCGTCGTATCATCCTATATCTCGACAAATTTCGTTTCAATTTCACGAGACACGTTATATATGTCATCAAGCATTCTCCTCTTTTTTCTTGTTTTATTTTCACGTCACCGCTCAGGAAAACCCCTAGGAAACATCGCCTTTTTTCTTTCAGGAATGTAAGATCGTCGAAAAAAGTTGATCACTCGTCATCAAGCAGTGGGATGGGGGGGGGGGAACAGGTTTCTTTATCAACTATAGTCTATGTAATAAAAGTAATAATACTACTAATAATAATAATAATAATAATAATAACATGTAATCATTGTGACTGTTGATCTGTAATTAATTATAAAATATCGAAAGTTTGGCATAAAAGACTGAAAACGTATCGTGCAATGTGAAGCATGGCCTGACGAGGATTTCCTTCAGAATTCGTGGGGCACTCAACGTGATAACGATTTATGTACCAATTGTAACGATTATAAATTGTTGGCGTATATTCGAAATACGCGCCTCAATCATTTTGAGAACATTGAGAATATTGAGAATGTTGAAACGTTGTTATCGCGCCTCCCCAATCTACAAACCGTTGCTAAGCATGCCCTGCTTTGTTCTTTTAGTTCATAATTGTTTAAGTTTAGTCTATCGGTCAGGTGACGATTAGTTTTACTTTAATATTTATGTCTTTCATGGCGAGGATTCTAACAGAGATTTCTTTATTAAGTAAATGGCAATGTATTCATGGCGACAATGGGGTCCCGGAGACAATAGGAGAACGTTGGTCCTTTCGATCTTAGATTTCACGTTCTCCGATCCTCCTGGCCACGCGGCCTACGGTATTTTATGATTAGCACGTGTTTACGAACAAGGGTTGATGGGGGGGCAGGCACATGGCTTATCGAATTTTTGGGCATTTTCCAATGATTTATCGTGGTTGCTTTTGTATCGTTAGAAGACATATGTTTTAATAAAATTAACTAGGTTTCGAGAACAATTGTTACGTGCATTTTATAAATTGGTTATGATAAGTTAATCCTTTATCAATACTACTGTTGTAATTGTTTTCGGTACTTACTACTAAAAATGGTTTCGGTTGAAATTTATGTAAATCACTGTAATAATGTCTCTGTTAGTTAATATATTCTACTGTGGAAAAATTGAAGAAGATATGCGTGGCGGGACGTCACAATATTGTAGTAAGTATAAAACAGATTTGAAAAAAGAAAAAAGTAAAGTAATAACTTTTATTAAGATTCGATTTAAATATATAAGACAATTTTAGATCACGTTCGAGTTCTGGTATCGATAATATTCAACAAAAAAAAATCATTGAACCAAAGTCGAACTTTTTATCAATCGATAAACACTTCGTGATAAAACCTTTAGCGAGGATTGTTAAATCATTTATTACGTATTTACATAAGAATAACAGAGAAATATGTATCTAATTTAGTAACGGAGTAAAGAAGATCTTATAGAAAGAACAATTAATTAGGAAGCTAACAATTAATTAGTATATCCAATAATATTAATATACATAGACACGTATGACAGAAGAAGGACAGATAGATAGAATTAAGATTTCCATAAACTTGAGCTGTATCTTGGAAGTTGGTATGTGTACCAATATATATACTCTAACATTTGATTTCAAAATCAAGTTTCCTGTGCTATTATATTTCTTTCCGGATATTTTATCTATCTTCTTTAAGAACAGCCTCGCGTATACACAACATCATGAAGTTTATTTCACGTAAAGAGTAACTTTACTTTTTATTATTTTACACGAACATATTATAATATATATAATATATTATATAATAAATATATATATATAATAACACGAACATATTCCCTCTCTTTCTCTTTAACCTTCCGCCTTTGTCGTGAAAATGCCTCGTTCGACTAAATCGCGTAGTGAGGTCGAACGCGTTACATTGAGATACGGTCATATTAAAAGGAGAATCGAACAAGTTAAAAAATTTTAAGTGAAGTAGATCGCGCAAATCCGCTTGATATTAAAAAATTAAAGGTTAGAATCATCGAACTCGATAAAGATATAGTGATACTGAAGGAAATATTAGAAGCGCCGCCCTGAAAATATCGAACAAGCATTATTTGAGGAGATTAACTCAAATTTAGAAATCGCTTTCGAGATCAAAGCCGAAGCCGTTAGTAGTAGAAAGATTCGAAACAATTAGCGTTCAAAGTACAAATTCACCGGCCGCGAGTTTGACTTCTCATACGGGCATAGTGACTAACAATCCATCCATAGAAAATAATTATAGGATACCAGCGGTGCAGTTGCCTCGGTTCGACGGGCAACACGAAGAATGGCCGAGTTTTGTGTACGCGTTCCAATCGGTGATAGGAAAGAATTCCGAACTTCGGGATATACAAAAGTTTAGCTATCTAAAATCATGTTTATCGGGACCGCTGCAGAGAAGATACGTACGCTCGAAATTACCGCAGATAATTATCCCATAGCGTGGAAGGCGTTGACCGACTATTACAACGATCCACTAATATAATTAATAAGCACGTGGAGGCCATTTTGGAAGGCCCTCCGATTAACGATGATTTCCCCGAGTCATTAATCGCCGCGTCCGATGCGTTGAATGCTAATTATGGATCGTTATTAGCAACTAAAAAGTCGTTCGTCGATCAGTTTGCCATTTCCGTCCATCTCTCGCGAGTAAATTCGGCTACTCGCCTCCGATGGGAGAAACAGCGATCGCGAGACACGTTACCTACGGTAGAAGAGTTTGTGGTCTTTTTACGCGAAGAGGAAAGGCATTATTAATCACTAATCAACAGAAAGGAATAAAAGAATTGAACGTAGGAACGCGCCGACAAAACCCGATAGGATTAAGCTCCGGTCAAGGAGAACATTGCGTAACGAGCCTATTTTTAACAGTCCGCGAAATTGGCCGCGAAATTGGCCGCGAAATTGGCCGCGAAATACTGACCGAAGAGGACAACGACCACTTCAAGCGTATTCCACTCGTGCACCTATCTCGTGTGGCGTATGTCGCGATAGGCATCATACTACGGAGTGCGAGCAATTGCTTAGGGCGGAACCTGAGGTTCGCAAAAGAATCGGGTTAATGCCAATTTATGCTTGAATTGTCTTCAAGCGGGTCATCGCTTCAATGTGTGCAAGAAGGGCCGTTGCAGGAAGTGCAACGGCGGACATCATGAGTTGTTGCATATAAGAGAGACTGTTGCAGCAAGTGCAACGGTGGGCACCACGAACAATGGCATCCAAGGGGCATTGAGAATGCAGGATGCACAAGCACGGCTCAGTCACTCGCAAGCACCGCGTTGTTGCTAACGGCGGTGGTGCACTTGTTAGATCGCGACGGGAGGCCACACGAGTGCCGTGTACTCCTGGATTCGGGTTCCGAAGCACATTTTCTAACGATTCGGTTCGCAAATCTTCTACGTATAGCCACACAAGACGTGGACGTACCGATATCGGGATTAAATCAAACTAGAACTAAAGTTAGCCACGCGATCGAGACAATTATGAAATCGCGAACTGAAGATTACTCGACAAAATTAAAATTTTTACTTTTACCAACCGTAACGAATCGGTTGCCCGCTCAACGAATTCCGCGAGAAGAGTTAGTCATTCCGGCAGGGATCCAATTGCCAGATCCTGAATTTCATCAACCTGCAAATGTGGACGCGATTCTAGGGATCGAAATCTTTGCGTCCTTATGGCGCTCGGGTCAGACCATCCGATTAAGTGATGGTCTAATAGCACAGAAAACGGTGTTAGGTTGGCTCGTTATGAACGCAGGGAACACGCGTTCCACAAAGCGTTAGTTGTCACGCTGCTACCATCGAGTTACAATCACAAGTAGAAAAATTTTGGAAAATTGAGGAAATAGCGGATAATAATATTCGATCGCATGAGGAAGAGTTATGCGAGGTTCATTACAAAAACAATACGCGACGGGATGAATCGGGCAGATATAGTGAGGTTGCCTTTTAAGGAAGAGGATCGACAGTTAGGCGATTCTTACGCGAACGCGCTGCGAAGGTTTCACGCGCTCGAACGATCGTTATCGCGCAAGCCTGAGATGAAGGATGAGTACACATGGTTTTTATCTGAATATGAGGAACTAAAGCATATGACAAGAATAGAAGGAACATCCCGTGAAGAAGGATATTATTTGCCTCATCATGCCGTACTAAAACAGACTAGTCTTACCACTAAGTTGCGAGTAGTTTTTGACGCGTCGGCAAAGACAACCAACGGAAAATCGCAATAATGTCTTAATGGTTGGTCCAACAATACATGAGGACCTTTTACACTTCTTGTGAGATTTAGATCGCGCGCTATCGCGATACCGATATGAACGAGATGTGGCAAACTTTTCGACGAAACCTCCCCACGCTCGAGAGATAAGATTCACGCGAAACGTCGCGGGCGACGGAAAAGAAATAGAAATGCACGGTTTCTGCGATGCGAGCGAAAAGGCTTACGGCGCGTGTATATACGTGAAAACCATGGGAAAGAATCCCCGAGTATCGTTACTTTGCGCAAAATCAAGGGTAGCTCCGCTGAAAACACAATCTCTCCCGCGTTTAGAACTTTGCGGCGCATTAGTACTCTCGTTTGTTTAAGGCCACAAAGAACGCTCTACGTAGAAGTAACATTCGTCGTACAATATTTTGGTCAGATTCGACAATAGTATTACATTGGATTAACACTCCGCCGCACACCTTAAAAACTTTTGTGTCACATCGCGTAGCGGAAATTCAGGAAAACACAGCCCGCGAGCTGTGGCGACATGTACCATCCGAACAACCCCGCGGATTTAATATCTCGAGGCGTTACCCCCACTGAACTTCGTGAAAATAAAATATGGAAGTCAGGACCGGCGTGGCTCGTTAAACCGGAATCAAATTGGCCACATAGTCGATTATAACCAATCGAAATTCCAGAAATAAGAAGGATTGCAACGCACGCGATATTGAACACTCCATTTAATTTATTTACGCGGTATTCTTCATTAAAGTTAAAACGGGTAATAGCTTATTGCGTTAGGTTCGCACGCAACTCGCGCAATACAAAAGAAAAAAGGATAATAGGCTTATTAACGTTAGACGAATTAAAGGACGCAGAATCAATTGCTATTAAATATGTGCAAAAAGAAGCATTCTCCGAGATCATCGAACGTATCAAATCTAAGAAAGAGGTTTGCGCGTCGTTTTCTGTACTTAACCCTTTTATTGATAGTCTGGGAATAATAAGAGTAGGAGGTAGATTAGCCAAAAGTAATTTGCCATACGAACGAAGACATCCGGCATTGCTGCCCAAGGATCATGCGATTACAACGCGATAATACGTGAAAAACATTTTCAGATAGGTCACGGTGGTACGCAAGCCACATTGAATGCTATTCGCGAATCGTTTTGGCCAATAAAACGGGCGAACTAGCGTAAAAAGATAATATAAAGTGTATCATGTGTCGGCGGTTAAAACCCACCACGCCTCAATATCCAATGAGTGATTTACCAGCGAATCGTCTATTACAAAATCGTCCATTTCTCCATACCGGCGCGTAGATTTTTGTGGACCGTTATTTATAAAGGAAAAGCAACATCGGAATCGTGGTCGCGTTAAGATATACGTAGCAGTATTCGTTTGCTTTAGCACTAAGGCCGTACATCTAGAACTCGTGAGCGATTTAACAACTGAAGCCTTTTTAGCAGCCTTACATAGATTTATGGTACGTCGTGGTAAATGTTCGGACATATATTCTGACAATGCGACAAATTTTGTAGGTTCCGCGAACGAATTGGAGGCCCGTGTATCGCGAAGTTTAGCAAACGAAGGAATAAAGTGGCATTTTATCCCATCATTTCGGAGGTCTGTGGGAAGCGGCGGTAAAATCATTTAAGCATCATTTAGTACGATTATCGGCGATACTTTATTAGGGTACGAAGCGTTATTAACTTATGTTTTAGAAATAGAGGCAATCCTTAATTCCCGTCCTATCACTCCCCTGTCTAATGATCCAAATGATCTTCGTGCTCTCACACCTGGCCATTTTTTAATTGGTGAATCATTGACGAGTTTACCAGAAGATGATTATCGGATATATCATCTGGACGTCTATCACAATGGCAACATGTCCAGCAGATGAAACAACATTTTTGGAATCGTTGGAACAAGGAATATTTAAATGAACAGACAGTTAGAAAAAAGTGGCACAGAGATACAACCGACGACATAATCCAGTCAACGGGGGCCGTTTTTCCAGGAATCTCAGGAAAGAAGGTAAAAACTTGATATAAGGGTAAATAGACGACGCTGAATCGAATGGTGCTAATTTTTTTGATCTGAGTGGTGCCGTTCTTTGAGAAAAAGGGTAAAAAAGGATAAAAATTGGTAAAAAATGGCTTTATCTTAGAATCTAGGCATTAAATTAAAAAAACGTTTCAAACAAAAGTTGTAGAGAATTAAAATATACATAAAAAATGTTGTATGAGTTATCTTCGTATTTTCAAAAATAAGCGAATAAAATTGGATTGAAGATGGGAAAATAATTGTAAGAGTGGGGAAGCAAGTCCCGCCTCTCAGTCGGCTTTTACACGCGAGCGGGCTAGTGTGCGTGCGAGCGTCCGTGTGCACTAATACACAAACGAAGGATCTTCGGCAATCTTCGGGACTTCGGTCTTGAATGAAAGTGCGAGTGAGAGAACAAACCAATATTTCTCTCTTTTATTTATCATGCGATAACGAGTATTATTGTCCTTGGCCATCGATTGTTGAGCGTTCTGATATTTCTCTTTTTAATTTTTTCTTTCGGTAGCAAGAATTTTACGTCTTGGCCATCGAGCGTCGAGCGTTTTGTATACGAGTGCGAGTGAGAAAGAAAACCGATATTTCTCTCTTTCATTTTTCTTTCGGTAGCGAGAATTCGTTGGCCATTTTCGTGCGTCGAGCGTCTATAATCTATATATATCACGTATAATCGCGGCACTTTTAAATCGGATCTTGATGCTTATGGCACGCCGTTTCTTTATTTATTGTCAAAAAATGAACCTGAGTAAAAAAAAAATAATTCATTTTAACAGAACTATTATTATTTAGTTGAGAGTAAAAATAATGAATTAATTGTGTCTCGCCATAAAATTAATTAGAATAAATAATTGATATAATTCTTTGCTCTCACAAAAATTTATTTGTATATCAAATTGAATACGTATTCTCTTTATGACGAATTTATAAATTTAAATATTTTTCCGATTAAATTAGTATTTTATAAAATTTTAATTACTGACTTTTTGTCTCGTAAAAATTTATTAGTGTATCAAATTAAATACATATTTGAAAAAGAAGAATTTATATCCACACATAAAATTAATTCAAGATATATGAAAGGATATTCTAAAACGTGGAATTTATTTTTTTGTCTATACATAATTTTAATTCATTTTTATTATGTTATAAGAAAACAGTAATGCATTCTGATTCATCTTCGAAGTCTTAAGAATTGTACGAAAAAATTGAGCAATTATCAATTGGTGCGTTAGCGTCAGTTAACGTCTTCGCTTCTCGCGCTGGTTATTACCGTTCGATTCTTCGTGGGGGAATTAATTTTTTTATAAGTTTTTCTATCCTTAGGTTATATATTTATTTTTACATTTCCTAATTTCTAATTATATATGAAAAAAAATAAAATTTGTAAACGTCTCATGCGGGTTCGTGCACTTTGGCGCCTGCACCGGTGTGCGTGCGGATGTTTATTTAGGATATCGGCGTTCTTGAGATTAAGTGTGAGGAACAGAGGCTGTATGCGTCACCCATGGAGGGGGGCCGATGTTCCGTTGTTCGATGGAAAAGTATAAAGGGCAGTCGGATATTACGGGTGGAAGGAGGAAGTATTAGTTAGTTAATCTATGTTCTTATGTGCTGAGTAGTAGTGGATCTTATGTCTTATGTGTGATAGTAAGGAGGAAGTAGCAGTTAGTTAATCTTATGTTCTTATGTGTTAAGGAGTTTACAAATTTCAGAAGTGGGATGTTTACAAATTATTACAAAAATTCAAAGCAATAAATTTTTTTACATCCTGCACAAATAAACGAAGTTTTTACTTAAATTACAAATTCATCCTGTAAATATCATCCTAAAAAATGTCTCGTTTCGGCACGTTAAAATTAATTTTCGTTTTTATTTGATTTATTTTATTTATAATTGGTAATTTTATTACTCGCGTAATATGTTATTTCTTAATAAAATTTATATCGTTAGTGGCAAATTTGAAAAAAATCTGAGGTGAGACTCACTGATCGTCTCCTTGTTAAGGATAGAAAAACTTATAAAAAAAATAATTCCCCCGCGAAGAATCGAACGGTAATAACCAGCGCGAGAAGCGAAGACGTTACTACTTACGCTAACGCACCAATTGATAATTGCTCATATTTTTCGTACAATTCTTAAGACTTCGAAGATGAATCGGAATGCATTACTGTTTCTTTTCTAACATAATAAAAATGAATTAAAATTATGTATAGACAAAAAATAAATTCCACGTTTTTAGAATATCCTTTCATATATCTTGAATTAATTTTGTGTGGATATAAAATTCTTCTTTTTCAAATATGTATTTAATTTGATACACTAATAAATTTTTACGAGACAAAAGTCAGTAATTTAAAATTTTATAAAATACATAATTTAATAGGAAAATATTTAAATTTTAAATTTCGTCTTAAAGAGAATACGTATTCAATTGATATAAAAATAAATTTTTGTGAGTCAAAAATTAATATCAATTAATTATTCTATTAATTTTATGGCGAGGCACAAAATTAATTCATTATTTTTACTCTCAACTAAATAATAATAGTTTCTGTTAAAATGAATTATTTTTTTTTTTTACTTAAGGTTCATTATTTTTGACAATAAAAAAAGAAACGGCGTGCCATAAGCTCAAGATCCGATTTAAAAATGCCGCGCTTATACGCCGATATATATAGATATACAAAACGCTCGACGCACGATGGCCAAAACGAAAAATTCTCGCTACCAAAAGAAAAAATAGAAAGAGAGAAATATCGGTTTTCTTTCTCACTCGCACTCGTATACAAAACGCTCGACGCTCGATGGCCAAGACGTAAAATTCTCGCTACCGAAAGAAAAAATATAAAAAGAGAAATATCAGAACGCTCAACAATCGATGGCCAAGGACAATAATACTCGTTATCGCATGATAAATAAAAAGAGAGAATATTGGTTTGTTCTCTCCACTCTCACTTGCATTCAAGACCGAGAGTCCGAAGATTGCCGAAGATCCTTCGTTTTGTTTAGTGCACACGGACGCTCGCACGCATACTAGCTCGCTCGCGTGTAAAACGCGACGGAGGGATAAGCTTGCTTTCTCCCACTCTTACAATTTTTTCCCATCTTCAATCCAATTTATTCGCTTATTTTTTAAAATACGAAGATAACTCATAGAACATTTTTTTAGTATTTTTCAATTCTCTACAACTTTTGTTTGAAACTTTTTTCGATTAAATGCCTAGATTCTAAGATAAGGCCTTTTTTACCCTTTTTTACCCTTTTTCTCAAAACCTCGGGATCAAATTAAATAAAATTATTCGATTCAGCGTCGTCAACTACCTTTCTATCAAAGAATCAAGCTGTACCTAAGAATTAGTTGGGCCGCGTTGACTGGCCTAGGTGCTATTGGTCATTGATTTTCAAAATTTACTTCAAAAATTCTGAAAATTATTTTTAAGCAATATTATACATCATTTATAATTTCTATATTTTTTTATATTATATCCTATTTATTTTAAAAAAAGTTGTAATGTTATGTCCAAACTACCAAAGATTTGAAAAAAACAAACAAAAATAAATTATCTGATTATATAGTAGAAGGGTTTATTGAAAATTTAAGATTTTAATATCAGTCTCGATTCTACAATCTATTATACGATTTTTCATCTTATGTAATTTATATGCAACAAATATGCAAAGACCTACATTTATAAACTTTGTTGTTTTTTCATGTTAATAATAATTTCTCTATGAAAATTTAGAATTTTTAAATATTTTTTCCAGAAAGACTGCCATATTGCTTTTTTAACAATAGATAGAAAAACAAAGGACACGTCATTCTAAATTCTGTTGTTTCTCCCCCTTAGTAGTCATCAATGTCGGGGAATGTAAATTCAAACTTCCAAAAGAGACTACTAATGGCGCTGCGGTCTACGGTACTTTTTCCTTTTTATTAATATTTATTATATAAAAATATTATTTATTTCTTCCGATTAATATTGTCAAAATATATATTTGAATTGAAATTTTTTCAATTTTTCTTTAATATGAAAATCACATAATTGTACAATTTTTAATAATTTCCCCTAGTGGTGCATCGATGTACTTACCTGTACAGTCGTTCCTAGAACGGTCATTGCAGTTTGTGCGCTTGATTGGTTGGTCGTTGTTTCTCCATCAGGTGATCGTAATAATTTCTAACCTAGTGCATCAAAAGTGCAAAGTTTTATACTTTTGAGTTTATAAAATATTATTAAATATTCCCAAAATGCCTAAAAGATTTGCTAAAGCTACTTGGGATAATCGTGGTGGACGAGTGAATAATACTGAGGATAAACATTACTTTGGTAAAGTATCATTTATGATCTAACTACGCTTTACAACGCTTGTGAATTCAGAACAAAGACAACTTATTCTCGATCTTATTCATTGTTTGCATTGTTTCCATTTAATATATCGAAATAATTATTATATATTATTTTTTAATATACTTTATCTAAAATAATTTTTTACATTATTCCGTAAAATTAATTTTTTTCGAATTTTTCATTTTTTTTCTTGTAAAGATAGTAGAAATCTAAAGCTGTAACAAATATCGAAGCTAGAAACAAAATATATTCTTTTTTGATTCAGGACACGTGATAGACACGTGAGACGGGATGGGAGATATGCTTCTCGACCTCGCGTATCATTCAAACAACAACCAAGGCCCTCTAGAAATATGAGAATAGCGAGAAAAATATTTGTAGAGGCTTTTAAAGACGACGATTCTCCGATGGGAGTTAATTCTAATAACAATAACAACAATAACAGACAAGTTGTTGTTAGAGGTAGAGGCCGAGGTTTATCGAGGGGAAGAAACAGCCCTTTGCCTCCCAGAGGTTTCCAAGGTGGCATATTTCCTAGACCGCCACTCTCCCTCGCAAAAGCTACCTCTTATAAAATCATTGTAAGTATCAGTATACGATACAATATCACATACATTTATATTGTGCCAGATTAATTTTCTGGACTTTTGTTTAACTCTTTTAATTCTTGATAACGATACATTCTCGCATTCATTTTTCTAATGATTTTATAGAAATATTATTGCTACGATATTAACTAATATTCAAATACATTTGTCATTAACACTAAACGTAGCTTTATGTATACTATTTCTACCACACTATGATAGAAATGCACAACACACATATAGTAACAAATATATATTTCTCTTTAGGTGCCATATGGACAGCAGTATACAAAAGATTACATAATAAACAATCTTTTGAGTTATATTGCTCCTGAGACTTTCGTTCCTATAATGGTAAGTATTACTTAATATTTCACATATTTTTACATAATTTATTTAATACTAATTTTTTACAGTACAAGACTATGGGATCCGAAGCTGTGTTTTATGTAGATGATCATAAACTGCAAATGCACTTCTTGCCTGTGATCGAAAAATAACAACCACAGATGGTTTTAAACTTCAAGTTAGAGTTAAACCAGGTTTTCCTCACTGTGAAATTAATGATAAATTAAAAGAACAACTGAAGCAAGCTATGGTAAAACGATATTTTCAAGAAAACAATGCATTAGACTTGTCAAAGTTTCATCAAGATCCAGGTATGAATAATCTTTACAGAAAGATAAATATTATTAAAAAAAAAAAAAATTAATTATATTTTATATTACAGATCTTGTTGCTGATTATTTCTGTGCATTATTTCGACCAGTTATGTTAATGACCGCCGTATTGGACATTGTCGCAGAATATATCCCTAACTTGGAGGCATTAAATTTAGATGGAAACAAATTGAACTTAATTGAAAGACTCAACGTCCTTCACAAAAAGTTTCCTAAATTGAAAATATTGTACATAGGCGACAATAAGGTAATTACATATTTTCTTTTTTTTTTATAAGTTTCACAAGGAAAAATACTGTAGGATGTGTAATTATATATATATATATATATATATATATATATATAGTAAAAAAATAGTGAGGAGTGTGATTGTAATCACAAGTAACAATTTATTAAGTCGACTAACACTTGACTATACCGTAGCTGGACTTACACTGAACTCGGTCCGAACTGAAACGCTTCTCTTTTATACTTTCTTATCGTTCTAGAAACTTCTCGGTCCCTCTCGAATATTCATCTATTTATCTACGAGAAACATCGCGTGGTTCCATGCGACGAACATGAAACGAAACATAGGGTGACGCCCTATGTCATGTGGTATCGCCTAAACAAATGCCGGATAATCCCGAAGAGAATGTTTCTTTTCTTTATTTCTCATCCTTCACTACTATGTATTATTCATAAATTTTCTTATTTCTAGATAAGAGAATGCATCATTTGGACGTTGTCAAGGATCTCAAGCTAGAAGAATTAAAATTAGCTGGTAATCCAGTATGCAACAAGTATAAATCCCGACAGAGTGAATATGTTAGGTAATGTATGGTTGAAGTATTAACATTGTCGTTCAAACCAGAAATTTATCAAAATGATTGATATGCGCGTACGCTCGTTTTATCTTTTATTTGTCACATTTATTTATGTTTTTTTTTATATATTCAGACTTATTAATTATCTATTTAGATTTCATGCTGATCTTTATTTCTCATTTATTTTTATTTTTAATTTATTTCATTACATCTTCAAAACTGTATAAATATTCAACAAATACTTCTAATGTTTTCTAACGTAAGTTTACATTAATTCATGAGCATATAAAGATAGTACGTTTCTATTGTATTTAATATTAGATTCTGAATAATAAGGCACATGTTTTTAATTTTTCTTATTAATGCGGAGCCCCGGGCTTCTATCTTTTCTTTCCCTTAAAACAGCGATGTGCGGAGGATGTTCCCTAAACTCCCTGAGACTGGTAAGATATAGTTTCAAATTAACAACTAAATTAACTGCTATTTAATATATTTAAGAAAGCCTAAGTATGTATGATTTATTTTACAGGATGGAGTAGATCTACCACGTCCAATCTTATTTGATGTTATGGATGATGCATCAAAATACCTCCTACCCAACGCATATTCACTTCAAATGCTGAAGCTCAAGAAATAGCCAGTCATTTCTGCAACAATATTTTCTGGTTTATGATAGTGGCAATCATCAACTATTATTGGATGCTAATGAACACGCATCCTTCACTTTGACTGTAAATACTGCTTATAATGCCAACAAGTAAGTCAATATTTCTAAATCTGGTTTTTAATTTATTCAATGCATGTTTAATTACGATTTTAGCATATAATCAATTTTAATTAATCTCTTTCTCTCTTTCTCTCTCTGTCTTTTTTTTTTTTTTTTTTTTTTCTTTTTTTCTTTTTCTTCCAGATTAAACTCTTGTTGGGGAAAATAGAAATTTATTAGAGTAAATGCTAACAGAAGACAAAAATTATTAAAACAGGAAAACTGACAATAGTGTCATTTATTTCTCAAATGCCACAAACTAAACATTTTTTAAATACATTTACGATGGATGTTAGTCTAGTTACTGTAAGTATCTTATTTTCATAAAAATGAAATTTTAAATATATATATATATTAACTTTATTATCTTATTCTAATAACTTTGTAATTTTACAGGAAAGAATGATGATGGTTACAGTAACTGGACTGTTCAAAGAGCTAACTAAAGAAGAACATGTCCGATACTTTAATAGAACATTTATTATGTACCTCAAGGAACTGGATATTGTTTTGTAATGAACAATTACATATCAGTAACACAACTGAAACGCAACGAAAGCTCATATTGAACAATACCGATAAAGAATCAGAAGAACCAATGGCTGAAGAACCAATGGCTGAAGAACCATCAATATCAAAACATCAAACTCTGCTGCTGAAGGACAGTTCCGGAATTGTCGGAAAACTGTAAAACAACAAATGATTGTGACATTGAGCCAGCAACACAATATGAATCTGGAATGGAGTTTAAAATGCCTCCAAGAAGTTCATGGAATTATGAAAATGCTTTATCCGCTTTTCAAGAATTCTTCAAGCGTGGTCAAATACCATCGGAAGCATTTAGTAAGTAAATTTTAATATTATTAGAAAGTTTAAAAGATATTCCAGATTGTTTTTGTTTGTTGTAAATCATCTCTCTTAATTTCAATAAGGTGCTGACGTTTTGGATATTCATAACATTTTTGAAAATATTGTAATTCATAAAACAAACAGAACAACAAATGTTTAAATTTTTATTCTTAAATGGAATGTTTATCCAAGAAATTTGTAATTAAATATTATGGCAAAGTAGAATATAGTATCTAAAGTAGTTTTAAGTTCATCTTCTATATAAACGTGCAAATTCTCATAGGAGACCTAAGATTTTCCTACCACTGTTTATTCTATCATTTCTTAAGTATATATTTTTCCTTTTTTGATAGAACAATTTTATGAATTCTTTTTTAATAAATATAAAAACATGATGATAAATACTGCTCTACCTTGCAATTACAAAAGGCAATATCTCTAAAAAAAAAAAATAAGTTCTAGAAAAGTATCAGTTAAAATTTTTACGTAAAATTGTAGGTGTTGACTTTTTTAATTACACGGTAGTGCTAGTGGAAGTAAAAAGTTACCAAGGAAAGAATAAAATTAACAGTGAGAATAAAGATTAATTCACTCCATGAACTGATTTTTGCACGTCTATGATTTCTAGAATAACAAATATTTTTATGAAAAAAGAAAAACGAAAAAAAATAACAAAGAACTAAAAAAGCAAAAAATCATTCAATCATTTTTCAACGTAACTATGAGATTTTCACAAAAATTTGACTTTATAAATCACACACGACTTACATCCTTGCTGTTCATTCGTGATTTATAATATTTTATCACATTGATAAAAATATCAACAGAACTATTCAATCATTATACATAACTTAAGTTTTTTTTTTATTACCTTCATAAATAAGAGAGGAAAGAACTTAACTTCACTATTCTTGTATATAAATCTAATAATATGTTACAAATAATGCATGTCATCTACATATAATATTTGTCTGTTTGTTTATTTAACTTTCAAAGTTATTTGTAAAAATGAAATTTTTAAGTATTACTCATGTAATACTATTCTGTTTTAGTTACCATTTTAGTTCTCATTCATAAGCTAAGGCTAAAAAAAACAAAACAATTTTTCTGAAATATACTGCCATTTCAGTATATTAATAAATATCGTATGTTTTAATATTTTATAAGAAATGAATGTAACTTTGAAAGTTAAATGATAACACAAATGCAGTATATATTTACTTGTAAGATATAAATAATTGTATAATAAAATACATGGGTATCACAAAAGTCACTTTATCAAGTAAGTAAAACAAAACAAAAAATTTATATTGATTTTTTTTTTCAAAATAGAATTACAATATTTTGTTTTTCATTTCAAGATTTGAATCACTAGTTACAATGTTTAAAAAAAAAGTATAGGCCCATGATGGCACTACTCTAAATATCAACCAAACAAAAATTTCTAATTTATCTGTTTGATAAAGTGACTTTTAGGACACCCCTTATATTAATTTTAAATAAGTTATACAAATGAATTAAGTAACTTTCGATAACTCGCAGATGAGATATTTATAATTATATAATTAATTAATAATTTATAGGTAATCATATAGTTTAAAACATTTCATTTATAGGGATAAATTTTAAGAAATCATACAAAATTATTCTGATTTCAAAATTCAACAGATTTTTACATATAATAGATAGATAATAGCTCATACAGACAAAAGAAAATCAATATTATTAGGGTGTACACATTTTTACATACTTGAAATAGGAAAATTTAAAGTTAAATGTGAGTATAAATTCATTAATATCTGAAATTTCTATTTTTATATATAGTATTTTTGTGATCATAATTATCACATTATTTTTGATGATTTATTATAGTCTTATTATTTGTATTATTATAATTATTATTATGGTTCTCATAAAGTACACAATTTAAGTTGAAAATGCGTGAGGTTCTATACATGCAATTATATTTTTTTTTTTTATTTTTTTAAACAATATATTTAAATATTTTGTTCATGAATGCAGATGTAATAATGATTACCAGGTGCCATATTAAACAATTATTAGACTGTGATGCAAATAATCACTGGTCGATAATCCAAAGGATATATGGATACAATGAAGAATTTATTGCCTATATCTGCAAATGATTGCAATACACGGCATAAAACATATAAGCATAATATGTCAAATATTGAAAACAAAATGCTATTTTATGCTGAGCGATTTATAATATCATCAGCATATCCTTAGCACCTGGACGACAAGATCCATTTCACCGAAATGGTTTTCATACCATATATATACATTAAAAAATATATATATATAATAATATATTTATCTACACACTAAATATCATACACGCAAAGAACCATGATTGCATTCAAAACTTAAAACACTTAAAAGCATTTAGCATAATAGCTAATTATGCTTACTAAAAATAGATTTTTCTAATTTATCTTTTTCTTTACAGCTTATAAAAAACAATATAATTGTATTCTATATATGGCATGCTATACAAAAAAAAACATATTAATCTAATTTATACTCACAGTTACAGAAAAATTACTAGTTGTAATAACAATATGAATATTATATTTGTAATTTTTTATTTTTTAGCAAGTAAATTGTGATACGCATAGATAATAAGACTCCGATATATGTAATTATATTTTTTCTAACATTGATTCTGTAAATTGAAGAACTGAATAATTATACTTCGTTTATATTTTTAAAAAAGTTCTTTAAAACACATACATATATGTTAATTCCATTAAAACCTGATATATTGACGATCATTAAAATCATTTATATGAACATAAATGTTTGTATTTATGTGATATATATAATATAAATTTGTTTTCTATGTATACATAATTCATATCACTGTTAATATGTAAATATAAATATATGATACCATTTATAAATATATAAAATTGCACTTTTACTTTGATATAATATACTTATACATATAAGTTATGCAATGCGTTTATACCAAAATTTATAATATGAAGTTTTACATTGCAATAATTAATAGAAATCACCCAAGATAACAATATTAATTATTTCTAATTAAACATATTCGATTGATATATTTGGAAAAAAACTATTTTATAAAATAATATTGCTCGCGAGTTAGAATACACGTGTTTCTTACAAACTATATACTCTTCTATAGCGTTTTCATCTTAGGTATATTCGCTTCAAATTTTAAATAGATCTTTAAAATTAGATTGTCTAATTAAGTAATGAGGATTTTTTTTTTATATGGCATAGCTCATTTGTTTTTAACAATTTTCTAGCGATGTTTCTGCGAATTTGCAAGTTTGACTTTGGAAATGCGCCATTCGGCAAAAAAATCGATATATAAAAAAATTCTACCTACTTCTCCTCTGACTGTTGTTATGTACAATAAAAAAAAATCAAGTAACTCATAATAGTTCAAAATTTACAGTAGTTGTTACGACCGTGGACCCCTCTAAAATAGAGAGGTCATCTAATAAACGCTGCATAGCCGCCATTTTTAAATAACATTATTCTATAACAATTATGTTTGTAGTCATCATATGTACAATAAACTTCTACCTTTGTAAACTCAATTTATTTATATTTTTCCTGAAAAAAAAAATCACAAGAAAGCCTATTTTTCGGCATCTAGAGTAGCCAAACCCCTTAATAAAAATTTTTCAATCTCTTAAATCATTCAAATATGTAGAAGCTATTACTATTCAACCAGCATAAAACAAATTCTATGAAATTGGTTTAAGCTTCTTACACGATGTGCTAGATCAGTCTCTAAGAAAGATTTTTAAATATTATATTTAATTTATTTTCGTTCTTTTTAGATAAATCTAATCATAAATAGCTAATAAAACCGTTATTAATTAAAAATCGTTTAATTTAATAATAAATTATTTTCTAATCATTTGATTTTATATCGAGCTTAATAATTTGTTTTTTATTTGTTTTCTTTTTTTTTTTGTTTTTTTGTTGTATTTTTTAATTCTTTTCTTTTTATATTATTTTTTTGGCTTTTTTGTCTTTTTCTTTTTTTTTTTTATTGTTTTATTTTTTTCTTTATTCTTTTTATTTTTTTTTTTATTTTTAAATTACATTAATTTTCTGCTTTACAATTTGTCCGTGAGTAAATTTTCTTTTTTTGATCACTTTAAAATAACATTTGGGTGGTAATGTAATACCTTTCAGGATATCGTTTTCTTTTACAATTTTTGTGTATTTAAGTTTACCGGATGTTTCCTTTTTAATCTTTTTCTAATGCGAGTAGTTAACGTTTCTGCGGCTAGTTGTTGGAGTGTAATGCAGGTTCTTCCTTATATTTTGTTGTGAAATTTTCTATTTCTTCCATCACTGTCGTTTAAGTTACAGGTTCTTTCGTATATTCATTCCTAGATACCATTGTGCGTGACATCATTCTCAGTATTTTCGACTGTCATTTACTCCTAGCTTTATCATATGATTCATTGCTGCC
>NW_025113111.1:311023-385802 GCF_010416935.1 Polistes fuscatus | reverse complement strand
GGATTTGGATAAGATACACATTACAAAGATGCTCGACCGGTGACTATGCAAAGAAATAAAGAAATTTGTTTAGAACCTTTGGGTTTTATTGCGTCGGCATCTATTCATAGAGTATAAGGAACAAACATAGCAATCGCCAGGGCATCTTATTTCGAATTCCTCGAAACGATAACGCAGTATATTTGATCAGATGTCCCCACTCCAAGGTCGCATCGGAGCCCTGTGGTGGGATGTATCGTGGGGGGGTGGGGAAGAGGGCAGTTACATTTTAGACGAAAAAGAGTTAGTCGTCCATACTCGTTAGGCGGAATCACATCCAAGTGATCCGAGCAGCATTCAATACAACTAGTCAGTAACCCGAGGTTATTGCTAGTACTAAGCATCAAAGTTAGCAAGATCAGTATACAAGGCCCAAGCACCATACTGATCTCTTGGAAACGAGTATTAATAAATATTCACATTTCATTACAATTTGAAGTGTATTATTTGGATCAACTCCTTCCGTCCTTACAACGCGGAAGTGGAAAGAGACAGCAGTCTTTTTCCTCGCAAGGTGAGAAAGCGCGTGCACGAAAGCGTGCACAGTACGGGAGTGGGAACCAGCACTACCGTAACAACTGTACATTTGGTTCTGCGAGTTGGATCAATCACACTAAATGGTCCTTCGAGCCGGAGCAATCGTACAATAAACGTAAGTTGCGTAGAAATTGGCACAATAGTAGATCTCCTGAGGACAAACGTAAACTTAATAAAGCTACCAAAGTGTTAAAAAAAATACTGCAGAACTTTAAAAATGAAGGTCTTCAAAGTTACCTTCAGAACTTAACTCCTACTGCAGACTCTAACTATTCACTCTGGAAAGCAACAAGGCGTTTTACTCGTCCAATTCAAGACATTCCACCTATCCGTCAGTCCCAGGGTGAATGGGCAAGAAAACCAATAGATAAAGCCAATCTCTTCGCCTCCTATCTGGCAGATGTATTCAAACCATCTTCACCTTCAGTACCTGCAAAAGATGAAGACGTCTGGACATTTATGCACTCACCTTTCCAATTATCTCCACAAATAAAACCGTTTACCTCAATGGAAGTCAAAGCAATAATTGCATCACACGTCAATCCGAAAAAAGCACCTGGCCTCGACTTAATCAACGGAAAGATGATCAAAGAATTACCAAAAAAAGGAATAGCGTATATTACATCACTATTCAACGCCGTTATACGCCTAGGCTACTATCCTACTTCATGGAAAGTAGCAGTGATTACACTCATTCACAAGCCAGGTAAACCACCTCACGACGTTACGTCATATCGACCAATCAGTCTCTTATCCTCTTTATCTAAGCTATTTGAAAAAATGTTCACTAATCGCCTACTAAATGTTTTGGATGTCCTTACTCTTCCCGACCATCAGTTCGGGTTTCGGAAATACCATTCAACAATTGAACAGGTCCATAGAATAACTCGTCAACTATCGCAAGATATTGAAAAGAAAAAATACTGCTCCGCAGTATTCCTGGACATAAGGCAAGCTTTCGACAAAGTCTGGCACACCGGACTACTTTATAAACTTAAGAAAATATTTCCATATCCTTTTTTCCTGATCCTTAAATCCTACCTTACAGATAGAAAATTCATGGTTAAATATCAAAACCAATTCACTTCAGCTTATCCAATCTTGTCCGGTGTTCCACAAGGCAGCGTACTTGGGCCCATACTGTACACAATTTACACGGCAGATCTACCTACCTCAGAAGGGATAACTACTGCTACATTTGCAGACGATACAGCTCTGCTAGCATCTGAGAGTGATCCACAAAACGCGACTGATATTCTCCAACGTCATCTGCACTTACTAGAAAAATGGTGTCAGAAATGACGAATCAATATCAACGAAAGTAAATCAGCTCATATAACCTTCAATTGCGCAGAGGCACGTGTCCCCCTGTGGTCATTAATGGGGTAAATATTCCTGTTAGAGACTCGATCAAATATTTAGGTATTATCCTAGACAAAAGGCTGACATGGAAGCAACATATGCAAACCAAAGTAAAACACCTCAAAGAACGAGTAAGAAAAATTTATTGGCTGTTTGGTAGATCGTCTAAGTTAGATTTGGAAAAAAAGCTCGCTATCTATAAAGCTATTCTAAAACCCATATGGACTTACGGAATCCAACTATGGGGAACTGCGAGTAACTCCAATATAGAGATTTTACAGAGGTTCCAATCAAAAACTCTACGAAACATCTGCAATGCCCCATGGTACGTTACAAACGAAAGAATTCATTAAGATTTAAGAATATCTACAATAAAAGAAGAAATTGTTAGCTTCAGTGAACGCTACAACTCCCGTTTAGCCAAACATCCCAACCCTTTAGCAAAAAATTTACTGGAAACAAATGAACTAGTACGAAGACTAAAAAGGTTCTACCCTTCTGACCTTAAAACAAGATTTGAATGATTTAAAACATCGTAATATTATTTGAGTCTAATGTATTATATCTACACTCACCATTGTAAATCTTATTTATTTACATTTCATGTTATTACATCACGCCAGCCTAAAGTACTTATAATTCTCGTCGAGAATTGATTGTATGTTCTGTAATGAATAAAAAAAAAAAAAAAAAAAAAAAATATAGGCTTATATAGAGAGTTACATAAAGAGTGATATACAGTGATAGATGCATATAAGTACGAATAATTTATAATAAGCCTGAAGTCAGTAAGTGTTTAAACCTTAAGTGCGACGATATATATATAAAGGGAGTTTTTTACTTGTATTTTGTTCTATTTTCTTGTGTTTTGTTAAAATATGATCCATATTTTGTACTACTTCGTCAAAACTGTTATTCACCCCGACCTTTAATCGAACATTTGGCGACCGTGACAGGACTGGGGTCTTACTAGTTTTACAGTCTTGTGCGAATCGTTATTTTAGTGCTTTATCATTAAAATGGATCTTTTAAAAAGGAAAAGAACAATGGCTCGCGTTGCATTCACAAAAGCGTATAACACTTTGAATGCATTACTGGATCCAGCAAAGGGATCGAGTAGGGAAGCGATTTCAAACTACCTAGCACAATTGGAATCCAAAACACAACAACTGACTTCAATTTCGCAATCGTACTTGGATCTGAAATGGAAGGAGACGATTATTCGGAGGCAGAAATCGAGCAAGAGACGAACGAAACCATGGAATATGAAGAAAAATTCTTGGATATCAAGTCCCGAGTCGAGCATCTCTTCAAAGGGACAGAAAGTTCATCTACCTCCGCACTAGCTGCCGTCGCCCTTCCAGCACAACCAGACATAAGAGTGTCTTGTAATTTACCGACGATCCGATTGCATCAATTTAGCGGTAATATAGAAGATTGGCTACCATTTTGGAGTTCGTTCAAGAAAGTACACGAAAACTCCGGGTTGACAAAAGAAGACAAGTTCCAATATTTAGTGCAATCTATGGAGCCGAAATCTCGTGCAGCCGCATTGATTAAAAGTTATCCGCCTACCGCTGAAAATTACACAAAGGCGATTGATAGTCTAATGGAGCGATACGGTGATACAGATCTGCAAATTGAAGTATATATACGTCAATTATTGCAACTTGTCCTGCGTAAACCAGCCAGGTCTACAAATCATTTCCTCTCCGGTTTATATGATAACCTCGAATCACGTTTGCGAGCGTTGGAATCTTTAGGTCTCACCAACGACACGGACGCGACCATATTGTATCCTCTCGTAGAATCAGCACTACCAGAAGAATTATTGAGAGCGTGGCAACGTAGTTGCTCACTTCTAAACGCTAATTACATAGGAGGAACGGGAGGTTCCGCTATTCGTGGAAAAGGGCGATTAACTCGACTCATGGAATTTCTGGCAATGGAAGTGAAAAGTAAGATGAAAGTTTCCTTAGCTATGGAAGGTTTTTTGCCAAGTGATAACCGTGAAAAGGATAAAATTTCAAGAAATCGCCCACACATGAGAGACGTTCCTAGTGCTGCTAGTTTACTTACGACTAATAAAGGGAAAAGATCTTCGTGCGTGTTTTGTGATTCTAGTGAACACAGTAATGTCAATTGTGAGATCGCGAAAACCATGAGCCTACGGGAAAAAAGGGAACGTGCGAGGAAGTACAACACGTGCTCCGTCTGTTTGAAATTCGGACATCATTATAAGCGATGCTTCGCCAGAGCGAAGTGCGACGGATGCTCTCGTAGGCATGTGACGCTCATGTGTCCGGTAAACGAAAAAGACGATACCGAAAAGGAGGAAACAAAACCGAAAGGAATCACCAATAATAAAGGGGAAATTAATATCAATGAGTGTAGTTTAGCGAGTTACTGCAACGATGCAGAAGTGCTTATGCCAACTTTGCGTGCGAAACTAAGAAACGGAACCAAAGAAATTAACGTTCGTCTAATTATAGATAGTGGCTCTCAAAAATCGTATATCACTAAAGAGGCAGTACGCGAAATGGGTTATGAACCTATAGGCGAACAAACTATGGGACACTCACTCTTCGGCGGAAGAAGAACGGAAACGGTGTGCCATAAAAAATACCGGGTCCACTTAGGTGACCTCGACGACACTTATAGGTGCAATTTCGTCGCCATGGACCAAGATATAATATGCGAGAAAATACCGCGAGTGAAAAGTGATGAGTGTCTCGGTGAGTTGAAAAAATTAAAAATCCGTCTAAGTGATACGCAAAGTGATGACCATGCAGTCGCACTACTCATTGGTGCCGACATTCTAGGAAGATTATTAACTGGACGTTGCCATGACTTGAAGAATGGCCTCGCTGCTATAGAAACGCGCCTGGGCTGGACTGTCTTGGGAAAAGTTCCCACACGAGAGAGACGTAACGATGCCGTCGGCACGGCAATTTCGATGTTTGTCGAAAATGTAAACGTCTCAGATTTATGGTCTCTTGACACTTTAGGAATAAGAGATCCTATTGAAAATAAAAGCCACAAGGAAAACGAAGAGGAAATAAAAGCCTCTCTTTTAAAAACAGTCGTAATTAACGAAGAAGGACGTTACGAGGTGGGGTTACCGTGGAAAGAAAACCACCCACCTCTAAAAGACAACAAAGAGATAGCTCATCGCCAACTACAAACCACAATCAAGAAACTGAAGGACCAAGGACTTTATCAAGAATATGACACTGTGTTTAATGACTGGTTAAACGAAGGGATCATCGAGCGAGTTCCCATAGAAGAGGAAAAGAATTGGGGCCATTACCTACCCCACCGAGGAGTTCTAAAGGAAGGCTCCACGACAAGGCTTCGTCCGGTCTTCAATGCCTCAGCGAGAGGAAAAAACTCGGTATCATTAAATGAATGTTTACACGTAGGCCATAATCTAATTGAACTTATTCCTACGGTGCTTCAACGCTTTCGAAAAGGTAAAATAGGAATAATTTCCGATATAAGAAAAGCGTTTTTACAAATAGGCATAAATGCAAATGATAGGGATTTCTTGCGGTTTCTGTGGTACGATGGTAGCGGCAATATAATGATTTTGCGTCATCGCAGAGTAGTATTTGTCGTCTCATCGAGTCCTTTTATTTTAGGCGCTATTATTCACAAACATTTAAATGATCTAATTCATCAGACAGGAAGCCATAAGTTCACTACTAGCATTATTTTACAACTTTTACAAAGCTTTTATGTAGACAATTCGGTTACTAGTGTAAATACAAGGGATCAACTCATTCAATTTATGACAGAATCTACGGCCATGATGAAATTAGCGAGTTTTGATTTGCGAGGGTGGGAGTATAACGGAGATAAGACATTAGAAACCCAAACAGCGGTGTTGGGCATCACATGGATAAAATAGACGACACATTATCTCTAAATATACCAGCTTTAAATCAATTTCGCGAAGGCAAAAGTAACGAAACGAAACATCCTCGCGTTAGCACACCGCGTTTTTGATCCCTTAGGCTTCGTTTGCCCCGCAGTATTGTTACCGAGACTTCTACTACGAGAAACGTGGAATAAAAATTGAACTGGGACGTACCGTACGAATCAAGACAAAAATTTTTATTGTGGGTAGACGATCTGATAAACTTAAAAAAAATCCGTATCCCAGATGTTTCTTAGGGGAGATCGAGGAAAATAGTAAGATCAGCCTACACACCTTTTGTGATGCAAGTAGCGTTGCTTATGCGACAGTAGTTTATATTCGCGTTGAAAGTACGTCGGGCGTAAAAGTATATTTTGTCCAAGCAAAAAACAGAATCGCGCCAGTGAAAAGAGAAAAATCGAACACGCGCATAAGTATTCCACGACTAGAGCTACTCGCCGCCGTTATCGGGGTACGTCTAACAATCGGTATATTAGACAGTCTCGACCTCGGTAAAGTGGACATATATTATTGGTCGGACTCATCCACGGTCCTAGCGTGGATACAACGGAACAATAATTGGGGAACCTTCGTATTCAACCGGGTGAAGGAAATCAACAATTCACTAGTCGAGTCAGTGGCATCACATTCCCGGTGATTTGAATCCGGCGGATTTACCGTCGCGCGGTTGTACCTGTAATCAACTAGCACTTCGCGCTGGTGGGAGGGTCCGCGATGGCTCCAAGAATGCGCGGAGAATTGGCCTTCTACCGAAGTCAAATATGATGAAACGGAAATATTCGAAGAAATTAAAAGGGGTACTATCAAAAAAAGAGACAGACAATGTCATTTTACTAACGTTGACCAACCGTAATCATAACGAGCACCAGGGGTATGAAAAGTTTTCCAGCTTTGCAAAAATCGTAAGAGTTTTCGGCTGGATGAGATGATTCCATTATAACGCGAAAAATAAATCAAACCGTCGAAAAGGGGATTTAACGCGCCAAAAAATCGAACACGCCGAAATTAATTTATTAAAGCTTATACAACAAGAAAGCTTCGCGGGCGTAAATGATGAACAAATTAGACACCTATCACCTTTCTTAGATAAATATGGAGTAATGCGGATAAAAACAAAAACTGGTGTGTGTACTTATGTACGCACGTCAGAAGTTATACTTCTTTGGCGTACCAAAACGAATATAGCATCAATAATATGAAAAATAACTTCAAAAAATAAGTATAATATTATTTATTTATACATGAGGAAGAAGAAGGATTTAATTAAAATAAGAAATAAGAAATAAAACACTTGGTTGAGCAAATACAACAAGGTTCAATACTTTATTTGCTCGTCAGGGAAAAGCCTTGTGGCATAAAAACCCTGGATGATAATTTAAATAATTTAAATAACTTCAATATTATATATATATACATACAATTTATACATATTAAATTTAATTAATTCACGTTCATTAGTTGATCTGTTTGTGATTCTATGGCCATGTGAGTTACAAGAGGCTTATGGTAGCTAAAATATGATACAAATAGTCTAGTTGAAACGTTTCTAAATATCGTGTAAATACAGCATCAATTGTAGTACCATATCGGGTTGTAGGAACTGTTCTGTCATTATTTATTGAAAGATTAAAATCTTCACGTAAAAAGTTGATGAGTACATCAGAATTTTCAGAGCAGAAATTAACATTAAAATCTCCACTTAATATCATTGGTAGCTTATCTTCGCCTTTACCCATATATGGTGTTCTATATGCTGTGTATGGAGATAGCACCCGTTCCAAGAAATGAATAATATTTTCAATTCTTTGATTTGGAGAAATATAAACTGCTATAACACAATTATTTTACCATCTTCCGTTGTACACTCTGCTATACAAAAATCACCCACTGATGATATAGCAGTACTAACAAAATCGGACTGTCTCACAGTCATGTCGATATTAGTGGTCAGAAAGTTAGTTGTATCATTCGCATTGTGATAGATAGCAACTCCTCCAGCTCGAACATTTGGTCGTTTGTATTGAATTATACAATTGAAATTTGGTATACTAACAGACTCGTTATCATGTAACCAAGTTTCACTCAACATTAAAATTTTAGATTCTTGTAAAATAGAATCAATCATATCCTTTGAGTGAGCTCGCAAACTTTGACAATTTAGAGTATACAGTGTCAAACCTTTCCTTTGGTTCATAAAATGTTGGATGTCTTTACTAATTGTCACTAAGCGATTATTTGAGAGTCTCTTATATTCATCTTGAAAACTAATCATTGCAGTTGATGGTCTTCGGCCGTGATAAAAAGTATTATCATTATCTTTTGCTGTAATGTATAAGCCCTCGATAGTTGTTACGCGTGACAAAGCGACATAGACTAATGTCAATTGATGTTTTTTATCATATTCATAAACAACTTCGGGATATGTGCTCCCTTGTGATTTGTGAATTGTCGTCGCACAAGCACAAATTAGAGGTAAATGTGAACGCTTAACGTTAATTGTTTTATTGTTGTTAAGAGAAATAGTTGCAGATCTACGTCCGATCGGCACTGCTGTTTTTTTAATCTGAATAGCAGCAACATGTCCAGCAACTTTCTTTTTGATTTTCTGGCCAATCTGTAGTGAATCGGAAACTCAAGCCACACACATTTACTTCTCCATCTTCATTGTATTCAATATGAAATAACTACAATTTTCCCGAATGCCAATATATACTCTACATTTGTAAATAAAATAAAATATAACTTCAATAAAAACTTTAATAAAATAAAGCTATAAATACAATTTAAATAAAATAAATTATTAACAAAATTAATAAAATAAAACAAATAAGAAAAAGAAAAACTCTTGGTTAAGTAAATACAAAGTATAATACTGTATTGGCTCGTCAGACAAAAAGCCTTGTAGCTTAAAAGCTCTGGTTGATAAATTAAACATAATAAGGAATTGCGGTTTTAACAAAAAATTAAACACGAATCTCACCTCTTGCTCGCTTCGCTTGTATACGGATTCAACAAAAAGGTTCACCTCGTTTATGGAAGTATAAGGAATACTTATACTTTTCTTATTTCGTTCTAGCTTAAATCGCTTTGTTCGTCGCTTTCTTTGTAAATTCTTCGCTGCTCATCTAAGACGTATCGTCGTAGGCGTCCAGTGGAAGAATAGGACGAGTGCTCTGTTTAATAGGCCCAGCAGGGCGTGCTTAGCAACGGTTTAAAAAGTGGGGAGGGACGATAAGAAAATTTCCTTATTTTCAATCTTTTCAAAATATTTGAGCCGCGTATTTCGAATATACGTTAAGAATCTATAATCTTTATAAATGGTACATAAATTGTAATTACGTTGAGTGCCTCACGAATTCTGAAGGAAATCCTCGTCAGGTTACGCTCGTTATTTAGTATTGAAAAAGAAGTATAACTTCAAAACAATCACAATAAATTCATGTTGCACAATACGTTTCCATTCTTTTATGCTACACTCTCCATATTTTTATAATTAATTACAGATTACCTATCATAATGATAACATATTATTATTATTATCGTTATTAATTTTCCTTGTTAGTTTTTAATTTTTCTAGTTTATTAATTAATGTTATTATTATTACATTATTAGTATTATTATTAATTTTATTTTTACAAAAAACATAGTTGATAAAGAAACCTGTTTCTCTTCCCTGCTTGATGATCAATAATATTTTCTAATGTAAGAAGATTATTTTTCTTTTACTATTATATTTTTATTCTCATTTATTTATTGAGGTTATTTAATTTATATATAATATATATATATATATATATAGCGTGACCAGGTAAAAAGGAGGAGGATTGAAAATATGAGTAGATAAGCTACTAATTATTCTTTCCTATTAAGTTAACTAAATAACTTCAAAAAAAGAAAAGAAAAATATTTTCAATCGATCGATATATTATATATATATAAAAAAGAATAAAAAGAATAAATTCAAAAATATAAAAATATAATATCAGTCCACATTAAATGTAAGGGAGATATATCGAATTACATTATGCGTCAATGGCCATGGCGCGGTAACAGCATTAGTTCTCGCTCGATCATTTAAGTAAAGCAGCACTGAGTACGATTAGTATTTGGATGGGTGACCGGCTTGAGAAAAAAAGGGGAAGAAGAAGAGAGACAACTTCATGCCGTAAACTTGAAATCGTTTTGCCGCGCGTTGTAAATACCGACAAACTTCATGGTGTCGTTTTCCCAGACGCTCGGAACCAAATCACTCCCCATTACATTTTCCCTTCTTCTTCTTCTTATTCATTCTTTAATTTAGGCAAGTTGCCTGTTTCGTAACGACGTTTTTCTGCCTATTGCACTGTTAAATTGTCGCACCATCGTTTTCGTGGTCGCCCCGTACTTCTGCGGCCAATCGGTGATTTATTCCGTGAAATTCTGCCGATTCTTGTTGTCCATTCTGCTAATAGACAGAGTGTCGTTTCTATGAGCCGCAAATTTTTTTACGTTGGGTAGGGAGCTAACCTGATCCAACAACCTTCCTCCTTTTCCCGGGCTTAGGACCGGCAACATGATCGCTGACCTTGATCCGTCCAGCGATCATGCAGGCGGAGTTACATTTTCCCTAACGCGCCAAAAAAGTATAACTTCAAAAAAAAAAAAACTACTTCCCGCTCGATCATTTAGGTCAAGCAGCGCTGAGTACGATTAGTACTTGGATGGGTGACCCGCTGGAGAAAAAAAAGAGGAAGAAGAAGAGAAAAGACAACTTCATGCCGTAAATTTGAAATACCGACAAACTTCGTGGTGTCGCTCGGAAAAAAATCACTCTCATCACATTTTCCAAAACACGGGTTTGGGAAAAGAAGGTATAACTTCAAAAATAAAAGTTTTGCTTCGTTCTTGCTCCGTTCATATGGCCGAGAAAAAAATGTAGCAGGAAATTAAACGCGCACCGGCAGTTTTGATTTATTCGAAAATTGTTGCTAATATATATATAAGCTTATGTTTTACGTATGTTCTGTCATGTACCTATCTATATGCATTTAATTGCGCGAAACGTGTTGAACATCAAAGATAAGTTGGTTTCTTGAACGTCATTGAATTACATTCGAAGGATGATTTTATTCGACGAATGCGTATGAGTATGAGGAATGGAGTACTTGTTTAGTAAAAAACGAATCTTTAGGTTTACAACGTTAGTTCTTTATGAAAGATCAAAGTTCGACTATTTAATCGTCGAACTTTAACGCGTTACTTCCACCGTTGGTGCTCGTAAGACTCCCTGAGGTCTCTGTCACTGTTCCAGAAACAACAAACAGTCGAATTTTTGGACCTCGGTTGGGACGATGCAAATACGTCGAAGATGTAGTGTTTTGAGCTTATAAATATTTGACGTACAATGTTTCGGATCAATATTCATCTTTAATACAACTAAAGATAATCATCAAGTGGATATATTATTAGTTTTGTAAACGTATGTATATTTCCAATTATTTATTTATTTATTTATTTATTTATTTCAATTTATCTTTCAAGTATTTTCATTTCACACACACACTCGCACACATGTAGAATGAGCGATATTAAATACGAATAAAAGGTTTTAGATTTGGAAATTAAAATAACGTAATCGTGGATACGAATAAAATTGAATAAGATGAAAAATAGAAAGAAAATCACAGAAATTTGACAATGAGGTTTATTATATAGCAGTAGCATTTGAAAAAGTTCCATGACAGGGTGAATTTCGATGGACCTGACTTAGGTGTGTCTGAATTTTTATTCATTTGTTTCTTTCGTTTATCCCGATTACGTAATTATTACGCATTCGAGAGTACTTTTAACTTTTTTTTTCAATGATCTGCGTTGTACAAGTGACTGCTTTCAAATCTATTTTTCCTTCGTTGTTTTATCAGAAAAAAAGTAATATTTTCTCTCTATTGTTAAGAATTATTTATTGAAATAAGAATAATTTAGGTCTTTCGAAATCGTCGAAATGATGTTTCTTTCGTAAGATTACGAACGATCGTAAATACATTATATGTACATTGGGATTGTTAAAAGAAATTTAACGAGGTAGAACACCGGTGAAATTGCTGTTTATCCCTGGCACATGTCTGCGTAAAGATTGATGGTTTTTCGAAAGTTTATACTCGTATGCAGATTCGAATAAATGATGGATTAGACTAACCAATTGGCGTAGCCAAGATATAATAGAAGAAGAAGAAGAAGAAGAAGAAGAAGAAGAAGATGATGCAAAGATAGTAGCAGGTAGCACGTAGTGCGAACACGCTTGGATATTTATGGCACATCACCTACTTACTGACATTACATTTTCTTTTTTAATGAAAATTATGGAGTGAATCGATGAATGGTTCAAGAAGATATGCGCGTTGAAAACTAACGCAACACACGTTCGTTCGGATAGTATGTATGTGTGTGTAATCGGTCAGTGATAATGACGTCAACGAGTACTTGCCATTGTTTTATTCGTTTATATGTAGCAGAAAGTTTATTTAGCCGTTGCTGTGCACGGATTTATAAAACGCTGACTGCTGACAAAGAAGATATTTTAGAAAAATTTTTTTGATTTTAAATGTCCGGTATTATTACCAAGAAAAAACAAATTTGTAGAATATATATCGCCGAAAACATCAAAGGTTAAAACACGCGGGTGTCGAGATAACAATGAACAACTTAAGGGAAAGGTATTGATACTTGGCGGACGTAAGACAATTCGGGCGATTTTAAAGCAGTGTGTGGACTGCTCTCGGCATGACGCTAAACCCATGCAACCAGTTGTAGTCCCCCTACCGTATGATCGGGTAAAAGACGCAGCCGTTTTCGAAGTCATAGGCGTAGACTTTACTGGACCCATTTACTTAAAGGGTAACCACAAGGCCTGGGTGTGTTTGTATACTTGCGACGTTTATAGGGCAGTTCACCTAGAGCTCGTCACGTCCTTATCCTACGGCTTCATTTTTGATGTCACTAAGGCGTTTTATTGCATGGAGGGGTAGACCGTCGGTTATCTACAGCGATAACGGGACAAATTTTGTAGGTCTGAATAACGCATTCAAAACCATAGATTTTGAGAAATTAGCTAGAACGGTAGCGATTGATCAAATCGAGTGGAAATTCAATCCGCCCACTGCCGCGTGGTGGGGACGTTTTTGGGAGCGGTTAAATGGAATCTTGAAACGTCTACTACGAAGAACTTTGCGCAAATCCTCTTTGAATTACGAAGAAATGATGACAGTACTACTCGACTGCGAAGCTATAATTAACAGTAGACCAATAACTTTTCTATCGGAAAATAAGCAAGACCTCGTACCACTGACCCCGTCTATGTTTTTACAAGACACTAAAGAAATCGGTGTTTTAGACTTGGATAGAGTTGAAAAATGCGACTTTGCGAAACGTTATAATTACAGAGCCAAAATTAAAGAAGGTCTTCGACGTCGGTTTCGTACTGAATATCTCGGAGCGTTAATACATCGTAAGGGTGTTAAAAGAGAAAACCGTAGCATAAAAGTTGGAGATATTGTATTGATAGAAAACGAAAATAAGAAAAGGATAGATTGGCCACTAGCCCGCGTAGAGAAACTTATTTACGGAAAGGACGACAAAGTAAGGGTCGTTCATTTAAGGGGTTATACGCAGTTAGAATTTTTAAAAAATCAATTTTTTTTTTCATTTTCGGAATGTACATATATTTAAGTATATTCTCTGAAAATTTCAAATCGATCCGACAAATATTCTTCACTTCATGTAAGCTGCAAACAAAAATTTTTAACTATGTGTAAACGTATCTTTGAAACTTTAAACGCGTTTTTCTCAAAACGGTATTTTCAAAGTCGGTGATCTCGATTTTTCAAAAACGGCTTAACCGATCGGTTTCGAATTTTTACACAATCTTCTTAGATATATTCCCTAGGTATTAAGTATAAGGAATAATTTTTAAAAAATTTATTACTATTTTTTTGTAACAATTTAGAGCGAAAATTTTAGTCAAGAACAACAACTTTTTCTCAAATAGACGCCATTTTGTCAAAAATCAAAATTTTTATTATTCCTTGGTTTTAATACCTGCATTAATCTATCCTTTAAAAGAATCCACCATATTTTTTAATTTCAATAATCCAAACCGCCAAAATGAAGATCACCGCCAAACGTCTTTTTTTAGAGGACGTTCAGGAAATCATCTACAGGAGCGGTGCAGATTAATATTTTTACATAATCGACGCGCTATTGTATTCTCAAAAGTTGGCTCTATTTGAATTACCATCACTTTTGTTTGAGAAATAAAAACTGTTTCTATAAAAAATTCATGAAAATACGTCTTTTTCGAGCCTCGCAACTGCGTATAACCCCTTAAATACTGCGACGGGTAGTTTGGTACGACCCATACAAAGGGTCTATCCACTTGAGTTAAAATCAGACTCAAATGAGTCTCGAATAGAAGCGATTATTGTAAACAGTTATGAGTAAAATAATTCTTTAAGTTCTCCGAAACATTGCGACGGAATAAAGGACTGCCGTATGACGAGGAGCGGAAGAGTATCGAAAAAACCAGATAGGTTAAGTTATGATTAAATTTTAATCTGTATCCGTATATGGATATATATATGTAAATATAAATATGTATAATATAAATTTTATTCTGTATAGTGTAATGTAGAGTAATACTTACCCTCCATGTATGTATACACAACAACAATTTACTCAATTTTCTCTTTCCTTTATTTATTTATTTCTTTAATTTTTGTAATTGTTTGTTCCATTCTATAAAATATAAGTAAATAGTATATTAGACAGTAAAGATTTGTAACGAAATATTTGATTCGAATTTATAACTTTCATATTTCCTTCCTTTTATATTTGTTTAAATGTATTTTTCTTCTCACTTTTTTCAATTAGTTTAATCGCATTACTTTAGAGACGAAAATTTTCGTATTCTATGATACAATTAATACAGACTTTTCATTGATATTATTAAAACTTATTATTAACCATAACGTAACTCTGACGCTTATATGTGCCCATAATTATGAAAGTGGTCTAAAGTCATATATTTCTTGTTTCGAGATATTTAAAGGATTACATTTGAACATTAAATGACTTCTATACAATATTGAAATAACAAACACTATCTAACGATTCACTTTTGACAATATCGTGAAAATATTACATTGAATTAATTTAGTTTAAAATAATGTGTTGTGAAATAACTAATAAACTTATTTTTTGAAGTTATACTTCTTTTGGCGCGTTGGGAAAAATGTAATGAGAGTAATTTTTTTCGAGCATCTGTAAAAACGACACCATGAAAAGTTTGTCGGTATTTACGAATTGCGGCAAGCGATTTCAAATTTACGGCATGAAGTTGTTTTCTCTTTTTTTCTTCCCCTTTTTTTTCTCAAACGGGTCACCCATCCAAGTACTAATCGTACTTAGCGCTGCTTTACTAAAATGATCGAGCGGGAAGTAGTTCTATCACCGCGCCATGGCTGTTGACGCATAAAGTAATACGATATATCTCCCTTACACTTAATGTGGACTGATATCTAAAATTTTATATTTTTTTTTTATTCTATTTTATTCTTTCTTATATATATAATAATAATTATTTTTTTCTTTAAGTTATTTTTTTCTTTGAAGTTTTTTTTTGAAGTGATTTTTGAGGTTATTGAGGATATATTCGTTTTGGTACGGCAAAGAAGTATAACTTCTTATGTGCGTACATAAGTACACACACCAGTTCTTTGCATGAAATATTTAATGATTAAAGTATATATAATTGTTATTTATTATTATTAAAGTTGTATATATTTTTATTGTGTTTACTAGGTAAAAAATAAAATGATAACTGTAATTCTACAAAATAATCGTCTCTAAATATTTGCGCAAGATTTTGAAAATTTTATTATTATATTTCTAATTTTCTTTGTGATAACTTTCGTTCTTTTCCTTTATATAATTAAAAATTAATAAACGTTAAAAAATTTTTTTAAATTTATAGATATAAAAACTAATAAAAAAAAAGTTCTCCTAGAAGAATCGAACACTAAACCTATCGATGCAACAGACGAGAACACTATTACCTAAGCAATTACGTCCCTTAATATATAGTTGAATTTATAAGAATATAAACACCGTAATAACAGAATATTAACAACGTTCGGACCGTGAGAGTCGTTCCGCGAAGATGCAGAGGAAAGAATCATTCTTCTCACTCAAAAGAAATACCTTTATATGACATTAAAAATAAACATATGTGCGTGTGTGAGGTGTGTGAGGTGTGATACTTTGACTTCTACGAATAAATTCAAATATCCTCATTATAACCAATTTACCGATAAAAGTAATTTAAGTATCACTCGAGTTATTTTGTAATATACTGAATTTTTATTTTGATGTGTTTATTTTTCAGTCTATTTGTGAAATTGCATCTTTTATAGTTAGGAATACGAATACCGATATCCTAATAAAAAAACCAGAAACGTATAGTATTAAGAATTTATTTTTAATTTGTACAATTAATTATATATTACAATTGTTTGATTAGTAACATAATAATGACAACAATGATAAATATTATCTCTTTTTAAATCTCAGGAATATAGTTTCAGCCGGTTTCGTAGTAATACTGAGCTTTAGGTTAACATTTTCAACTGGTATAGGTTCGTCTATTTGAATAATAAATTTTCTCAATACAGTAGCAGCTATTGCCTTCATTTCGGTCATGGCAAATATTTGACCTGAAAAAGCAATATTCAATAAAAATGTACTTAGCCGATCGACTGTTTAGAATACTATTTCAAGAATGCATAAACATGTGCTTTTACCTATGCATCCTCTTTTCCCAATGCTGAACGGAATAAAACATTTAGAGTTATATTTTCCTGGTAAAAACCGATCCGGGTTAAATCTTAAGGGATCAGCCCAATATTTACCATTTCGGTGTAGTGAAAATATCATAAAAAATACCTGACAGTTTTTTGGTAATATCACATTGTCGTTCACTTAATAAAATAAATAAATACATATTATTACTACATAAGACTGTAATGTCAGTGGGAAAAAAAAATAAACAATAAAAATTTTATTATATATAAAAATACCTTTTGTATCGCGCTGTAGTGTTCGCCCAATAACTAGTGCAGGTGAGAAAAGACGTAACGTCTCCTTGATGACTCGTTCTAAATATTTCATTTTCTTAGTATCTTCCATTGTAATAGGAACATCTATAGGATCGCTTGAGTCGTACATATCGTACAACTCTTCGTATACTTGATTCTGGAATCGAAAAAGCCAAATAGATGATACAAGTTTTGCATGAAAATATAATTGATTTTTAAAAGATATTAAATAATAATGCATAAGTGGTATTTGAGCGTACTTGAATGTCCGGAAACGTGGCTAACATTAAAAATAAAAATGTTAGCGTATTAGTGGTAGTATCACTTCCCTAAAAATAAATACAAATTGTTTTTTACTCTTACTGAATGAAAAAAAAAATTTTAAATAATCTTAAATGAATTCATCTTACTGTAAAAACCATTGTATTTATTTCATCACGAATATCTGCCTCCGAATATTCTCCGGTCTCGTAAAAGGATTTAAATATTGCATCTAAAAATGGACTGGTATCTTTTTCTTTATTTAAAGGAGAATAATAATATTTTATTTATTGTTATTATAAAAGGTATTCATCCATAAATTCATTACTAAAAGAATATTTTTTAAAATGATTATTCTTACTTGCATGTGGATCTTTTCCTTCCCGGGTAAAGTTATCTTCATTCATTGAATTCTTCTTTTTCCTTATAATCTTAACGAATATAAAAGTTATATATACATGAATAAATTATTATTTTATTTCAAACTAATATATTTTTTTGTTATTTGACAATTTAAAACAAAAATTGTTTCTTGGTATTTTTACCTCGTTTGTTATTTTATTTAAGGGGGAAAGAATTTCTTGTAGCCGTTTCCCCATAGATGAATTGTTAAATATAATATTTGGATGTAACCAGAATTTCATTGCTCTTGTTACAGTTATGTCCATAGCTCTAAATAAAAATAAAATTCACAATAAGAAGACGAATATTCAATAATATTAGATTATATTATAAATTTAAAAATATTCTTCTCATTATTACTCCGACATATATTCATCAAGTTTGCAATCCGGATTGCTCTGCAAATTTAAATCACTTTCCAATAGGCTATCTGTCAGTACAAAAAAAACAATTTTTAGAAAAAAAATTTAATGTGTCCATCTATATTTTTTAGAATTCCCAAATCTTACCATATACTATATCCAGCGTACATAAATGTACGTAATGCATAATGTCTACGTTTTTTCCGTTTGTAGTTTCTAAAATATTAGCTAGTCTGTTAGCATTTTTTATCATTGAGTCCATATACGTCGAAACTTCTTTGAATACTGGATTTAAGATTGTTCGATGAATGTTCCATATTGATGCTATAAATACGAGAATATTTCTTAATTTAAATATTTATAGTATATTTTTTATATATTTATTAATTAATAAATAAGAAAAGAGAAATTCTCATATATTCATGTGTAGGTGTGTAGGCATTATATGAAATCATAAAAAAAGAAAACTATTTTAATTAGCAATCGTCTAAAAGACATATTTAAAAATACTGTATTACAGTAGGGTATACATAGTTTTTTTTTATTAATTAAGAAGAAAGCATATGAACCTATAGTTTACCTGGTGCAGTAGGTAATCCATCACCTACAAGATTTTTGAAAAAGAAATATAGAGAACTTTTTTCATAACCGTTAGAACTGTTTGATAGAATCTAAAAAGGAAACAAAAAATTAATGTAAAGAAAAGCCGAAATAAAAAAAATCTTATTCGGGGAAATCGTTTCTAAAGAAGTGCAGTAAATTTGATAGATCTTACCTCAATATTTTCAGGATCATCCAAGACTACGACTAATTTTGGGCCAATCCACAGTAGCCACGGCGAAGAATAGATTGTGGATAATTTTATTATTTTATGAGTTATATCTAATTGTAAGACAAATTTATTGAATAGAAGTCGCATAAATATAGATATTATAAATAATAAATAAAAGTATACCTTTCATATCACCAAGTAATATATTCAGATTTCCAATCAGAGGATAAGGCTTTGGACCTGAGCATTTTTTTACCAATTTATGTTCACGAAATTTATCTGATATGTATTTGATTAAATAAAATACCAGTATCATTATTACTATTGAAGTAATAAATTCAGTAATATGCAACATGTTTAGTTTAACAAATTATAAATTATAAAATAACTTAAAATAGTATTAAAATATTTCTGGATCTTCTCTTGTATGCTAAGAACAGATATTAAGTTGATACTCCGCAGTGACTTCTTGTATCTTTTGTGTCTTAACAGAAACTAAGAAAGAAACATCAAACGGGAGACTATTTAAGCAAAATCAATATAGTACTTTGTCAAGTTTTCAAGGATACCGTTAACACTTGTGGAGAAAATTAGACAAAAAATTTATTTTATCTATTCATTTATTCCGTGCGTAATAATACTAATTTACATAAATAGAAAAAGTTAATTGCTGTTATAAACATAGTTTCTTCTTAAAGAAATCTTCTTTTTTTACCCTTCGCTCTTGACTTTGTATTATGCTAATAAAGTAGATAAACGAGATACATTAAATGAGATGCAAGAAGTGTTTGGATTAAAGGTCAGATTGAAATGACTTTATTTTTTATTATTATTATATAAAAGTACCGATTAGTTTAAATTATTCGAGAAAAAAATACATAATTTTCCTTATCTTATTGAAATGTTAAAATAATATGCAAGACAAAGTTTTCTATTTCTAGCACGTCTTTTTTTGCACGATTTCTTATTTACTTCTGTTACGTGTTTTATTACACTATCTTGTCTGATAATGATTCAACAAAAATTCGTTAGAAAATTATTATTACAGAAAAACGTAATAGTCCGGGAGCCTGTGGCCATCAAACGGTATGTAATTTACCAAAATCCAAAATTCATTCAGTCAATCTCTCATAACTACTATACATTAGGCGGAAACTAACTAAGCTCGGCGGTGGTCCACATGGCGTCACTTAGGTAGCATAGTTACAAAATTTAGACCAACTTCAAGAGCATTTTACCAAGACTGTCATCTGAATATTTTATTTTCTATTATTATTATAAAAAAAAATAATTACAGACAATTGTGAAAGTTTTGAAGTTATAGCAAACACTTTTGAAAGTGCCAAAAAAAAAGAACAAATATCAAATATATTTTAACAAATCTAAACTTTCTATGTTATTTATTATAGTATTAGGAGCCTACATTTTACACAAAAGACATGTTCTACGGTATCAAAAAATAAAATAATAACATCCCGGCAGACAACGAAACCTTATCTATAAACAATAGTAAGTATGACAGTATAATGACGATAATAATATTATAATTGAAATTTGTATTTGTATTTTTTATCCGTTTAAAGCAAAATACGATTTTGATAAAAGAAAAATTTGATAAAAGAAAGTTGTTTACGCAATTAAAAAATAATATATTTTCATATCTATAACAAATTTTATGTTTTCTATCCATCTATGTTATCTTCGGAATCATTTCCATCATACAATGAATTTTTATTATCTACTCAATTGATTTTTTCATCACGTCGAGCACTTCGCGAATTCTTAAGAAAATCACCGTCAGGCCACGCGCGTTACTTATATCAGTATAAAAAAAGAGCAGTTTTTTCAACAGTGATTGACGTGGAACTCAACGTGTTAAAAATGAAATTCAAATTTGTAAATTGAACCAATCACATTTAAAAAAAAATTGAATTTATAAAAATTAGAAAAAAAAGAGAAAAAGGAAATTAAATAGAACTTTACAAAATTATAAATTTAATTACGTTCACTATATACGTTGCACTCTGTACCAACAAATTTTAATTCATTTTTATTATGTTATAAGAAAACAGTAATGCATTCTGATTCATCTTCGAAGTCTTAAGAACAGTACGAAATAAATTAAGATATTATCAAGTGGTGCGTTAGCGTAACTAGTAACGTCTTCGCTTCTCGCATCGGTTATTAACGTTCGATTCTTCGTGGGGGAATTATTTTTTTTATAAGTTTTTCTATCCTTAGGTTATATAAATTATTTTTACATTTCCTAATTTCTAATTATATATAGAAAAAAAATTAAAATTATTACAAAAAAATTCAAAGCAATAAATTTTTTTACATCCTGCACAAATAAACGAAGTTTATTACTTAAATTACAAATTCATCCTGTAAATATCATCCTAAAAAATGTCTCGTTTCGGCACGTTAAAAATTAATTTTTTTTATTTATTGGATATTATTTTATTTATAATTGGTAATTTTATTACTCGCGTAATAATGTTGATTTCCTAATAAAATTTATATCGTTAGTGCAAAATTTGAAAAAAATCTGAGGTGAGACTCACTGATCGTCTCGTTGTTAAGGATAGAAAAACTTATAAAAAAAATAATTCCCCCGCGAAGAATCGAACGTTAATACCCAGTGCGAGAAGCGAAGACGTTACTACTTACGCTAACGCACCACTCGATATTTGCTCAATTTTTTTCGTACAATTCTTAAGACTTCGAAGATGAATCAGAATGCATTACTGTTTTCTTATAACATAATAAAAATGAATTAGAATTATGTATAGACAAAAAATAAATTCCACGTTTTTAGAATATCCTTTCATATATATCTTGAATTAATTTTATGTGTGGTTATAAAATTCTTCTTTTTTAAATATTTATTTAATTTGATAAGCTAATAAATTTTTACGAGACAAAAAGTCAGTAATTTAAAATTTTATAAAATACATAATTTAATAGGAAAAATATTTAAATTTTAAATTTCGTCTTAAAGAGAATACGTATTCAATTTGATATACAAATAAATTTTTGTGAGGCAAAGAATTTATATCAATGAATTATTCTAATTAATTTTATGGCGAGACACAAAATTAATTCATTATTTTTACTCTCAACTAAATAATAATAGTTTCTGTTAAAATGAATTATTTTTTTTTTACTCAAGGTTCATTATTTTTGACAATAAATAAAGAAACGGCGTGCCATAAGCATCAAGATTCGATTTAAAAATGCCGCGCTTATACGCCGATATATATAGATATACAAAACGCTCGACGCACGATGGCCAAAACGAAAAATTCTCGCTACCGAAAGAAAAAATAGAAAGAGAGAAATATTGGTTTTCTTTCTCACTCGCACTCGTATACAAAACGCTCGACGCTCGATGGCCAAGACGTAAAATTCTTGCTACCGAAAGAAAAAATATAAAAAGAGAAATATCAGAACGCTCAACAATCGATGGCCAAGGACAATAATACTCGTTGTTATCGCATGATAAATAAAAAGAGAGAAATATTGGTTTGTTCTCTCACTCGCACTTTCATTCAAGACCGAGAGTCCCGAAGATTGCCGAAGATCCTTCGTTTGTGTATTAGTGCACACGGACGCTCGCACTCATACTAGCTCGCTCGCGTGTAAAACGCGACGGAGGGATAAGCTTGCTTTCTCCCACTCTTACAATTTTGTTCCCATCTTTAATCCAATTTTATTCGCTTATTTTTGAAAATACGAAGATAACTCATAAAACATTTTTTATGTATATTTCTATTCTCTACAACTTTTGTTTGAAACTTTTTTCGATTAAATGCCTAGATTCTAAGATAAAGCCATTTTTTACCCTTTTTCTAAAAAACGGCACCATCCACCTCAAAAAAATTAGCACCATTCGATTCAGCGTCATCTATTTACCTTTATATCAAGTTTCCACCTTCTTTCCTGAAATCGCGGCAAATGGCCCTCGTTGACTGGACTATTTGTCGCACTTCAAGCAGCTCTCGTTGGAAGGATCGATTAATAACATCGGTAGAAAGAAATGAGGGGCGATTGATAAACAAAGGAAGGGGAAGAATACAAGATAAAGGAGATGTGAAAAGGAGTAAAGAATATTCGTTATAAATATAAATAAATAAACTGTTTAGAATAGGTGGGAATAATAAACTTTAATTGTCGTTTTTTTTGGTTTTCAAAAAAACAAATTTTAGTTTATTGGTTATCCTCACTTAATGATAAGAGTTATAGTCTTATACATATATATATATATTTATAAAATTAAATAAATAAATAAATGAATAAAAATATAATAAAAGAAAAATAATCGGTTATCATTAGCGAATATTATCGATCATGAAGCAGGTAGGGGGGTACATGTTTCTTTATCAACTATATTCTATGTAAAAAGAAAATTAATAATAATAATAATAATAATAATAATTTTTATAAGTTATTTTTTGAAGATATTTTTGAGGTTATTGAGGTTATATTCGTTTTGGTACGCCAAAGAAGTATAACTTCTTATGTGCGTACATAAGTATACACACCAGTTTTTCTATTATGCTTTGATGACTTTAACTGTGCCGGAATCTTTATCTCCAGCTGATCCTCTAACTCTCTAATATCTCTAACGTCAACTGAAGCCAGGGTTTGCATTCACTCTTCTTTCCCCGTCGTCAATGCTAACAGCGTCACCATCTTCAAGGATAATTTCTTTAACGATAATATTTCGTTAGGAACCCAATTACTTAAATATCTCAAGACAACCTTAGGATTCCACGTAACATCATACTTGGGCTGTGCCGGTCTTAATCTTGATACTCCTCTGCAAAACCTTTTCACATTTGAATCTTAACCTATCTCTGAACCCAACAGCAGCGCCATTGCTGATCTCATAGAATTGACGGATCCATAACCAGCCCCTCTTTCGAATTCGATGGATAAAAATCTCAATACGTCGGGAATTTTAGCACTGAATGACTCCGTCCGTGTTATCCGACAAAATTCCCACCATTTCTTGAGGCCTACCTAATACTGACGCATTGATGACTCACTCAAAGATGCTATTGTCACGTCCAAAGCCTCAGCTGGCATACCTCTTATCGCATATGCCTGTCTGATAAGACTCCTGCCACCAGGAAAAGTTGTCGCCATAGCGAATGTGGAGTTCTGTCAGAAGCATATAAAAGATCTTTATAAGGTTTTAAAATGATTGGCTCAATTTCGAACATTTTCATGCATTGTGGGTACCAGGTCTGGGAATTCGGAACCACCAGGATTCCTCGGGCACCTTCATATGATTTCCTCAGAATTTTAGAAATTAATGTGAACGAAGGAAACGCATAAAAGAACCATGAGTTCCACTTAACCATAAATGCGTCCGCTGTCATCGCTCCAGGATCTTTTCTCCACGAGATATACCTTCGACATTTCGAATTTATTCTGCTAGCAAACAGATCTATCTCTGGACTACCGAATTTATTACAAATCTTCCTGAAAGCCACTTCGTTGAGCTCATATTCTGTTTTCGGCTCTAATCTTCTGGATTCCTGATCCGCGATCTTGTTCTCTTGGATTGAATGTAAGAGGCGAAAATCCAAAGATTTCGATCTTCACACCATTTCCCAATAGACTTCGCGGTGCTACTTAGACGCTCAAAACGTGTACCACCTATGCGATTAATATATGCAATCGCTATTGTGTTGCCTATGCGTAAAAGAATATCGCATTCTCTTTTCCTATTAACAAAACACTTTAATCCAAAGAACGCCGCGAGTAATTCTAGATGATTGAAGGGTGATTCTTGATCTTTCTCACTCCAAAACCCATGTGTACTTTGCCCATTACAATAAGCCCCCCAGTCTGAAAGCGATGCGTCTGTAAATATTTCTAGGCAAAATTTTGACCTTTTCTATGTTGGATTGGTTTAAATTGTCTAAACACCCAGTATCTGATTCGCTCATAAGCCACGCATCAACTAAATATCTCACAGAGATGTGGGATGTGAGCGTCTCCAAGCCAAACTTAAATAGGCATTCGTGAGGAGATTGGACGGTGGGCCCTGGATAGTTCAATGGTTAAAGAGCAGTCGCCCGGAAAGCGGATGATCCGGGTTCGAGTCCCGGTCCAGTCGGTCCAACGGCCCAATTTTTTTCACGAATCCTATAGAGATATAACCCTGACTTCTCAGTATTGCAAAGACTGACTTTAAAATCTTCATAAAAATGTAAGGTGCCGTATTAAGCCTGATAGGCAAACACGTGAATTCATAAAGTTCACCATTAAATCTAAATCTCAAATATTTCCTATATTTGACATCTATTGATACTAGGTAGTACGCATCTTTTAAAACCTGTGTTGCCATATAGCAGTCTTGCTTCATTAGGTCCCTAACCTTCCTTATATCCTCTAATTTAAAATGTTCCGTCGAAATAAACTTATAGAGATTTTTCAAATTTAAAATCAGACGGTAAGATCCATCTGGCTTGGGAATGAGAAAAATTTTCGATATGAACTGACCCGGTGAATCTTGGCACTTCCTAATAGCACCTTTCTCTAAAAGCTTACTAATTCGCTCAGCGATTAAATGTTGCCTAATTGCTGACCAACATGGTTCCTTAAGAGGAACTGATTGAGTAACCTTTCGATTAAATGGTATCTTGTACTCTTTGATCCACTCAATAACTACTTGCTCATTGCATAGGCCTTCCCAAGCCGATATGAATCTTTTTAAACGACCTGCTGGTAGACTGATCTCCTCAATTACTTCCTGTACCGCCTCTGATTCTTGGCTGTCATTGATTTCTGGAAATAAGGCTTTCCTGGTTCAACCCTTGACTGTAGCTCCTCCTCCCCACCAACTCGATCTACGCACTCGAGAAACCAGCCGAGGAGGGACAAAAGAGTCCTCTACGCCAACATTTGCCTTACCAACCGGCTTTAGTTCTTTTGAAGAACGTTCAATTAGCTTGGATGTTTTCAGTGAGTCTTCCAAATTCTTCCAAAAAAGCCATTCATCCATGCTTGTGGAGTTTAATGTCTCTTTTAGTGCCGGATTGATGTTCGCTGTGATTATTAAAACGCTTTGTTAGCGATTCATCAGGCTGCAAGTCCACTAAAATCCGTGCCGTGTCACTAAGCACGCCAACCATCTTAGGAGTATCTATAATATTCTATCAAAAGAATTGAACAAGGAATGCATCCTGATTATTACAAATTTAAAAGACAAATAGGAATCATATTATATTCAGAATTCTTTTCTTGTACAAATTGTATTGCCAAGCCTCGTACCAGGTAATGAAAGATATTATTGTTAATCGAAATACTAGAAAATATTGGACACTTGTATCAACGAATTTCTTTTTCGTAGAAATATCATGGGAATCATTTTGCAAATAGAATGCAGCAGCTGTGTAAAGGATCTTTTAAAAGGCAAACATAATTATCCTGTATTGGAAATAAATTAATATTATAATAATTTGTTAAAATATATTTACTCAAAGTATTAAAGATCTTATTCTTTTTGCATAGGTGTTCAATCAATGTACTTTAAAAGAAAGCGTATGATTTTTCACTACGATAAGAAGAATCCAGTAACACTGTAATCATGAAAGATTTAGGAAGACACCAGTGAAATTGTTCCGTTCCCACACTGGAAGGAAACCATGTACAATAAAATTCTATCGAAAGAATTGAAGAAGAAATGCATCCTGATTATTACAAATATAAAGACAAATAAGAATCAAGTTATATTAAGAATTCTTTTCTTGCACAAATTGTATTGCAAAGCCTCATACCAACTAAGGAAAGATATTATTGTTAATCGACTTGCTAGAAAATATTAAAGACTTGTATCATCGAATTTCTTTTTCGTAGAGACGCTATGTGAATCATTTTGCAAATAGACTGCAGCAGCTGTGTAAAGGATCTTTTAAAAGGCAAACATAATTATCCTGTATTGGAAATAAATTAATATTATAATAATTTCTTACTTAATACTTATTCAAAGTATTAAAGATCTTATTCTTTCTGCATAGGTGTGCAATAAATGTACTGGAAAAGAGAGCGTATGATTTTTCAGTACGATAGGAAGAATCCAACAACACTTAATCATGAAAGATTTAGAGAGACAGTAGTGAAAGGGTTCTGTTCTCACCCTGGAAGGAAACCATGTATTATAATATTCTATCAAAAGGATTGAAGAAGGAATGCATTGTTATTATTATAAATTAAAAAGACAAATAGGAATCATATTATATTAAGAATTCTTTTCTTGCACAAATTGTATTGCAAAGCCTCATACCAACTAAGAAAAGATATTATTGTTAATCGACTTGCTAGAAAATATTAAAGACTTGTATCATCGAATTTCTTTTTCGTAGAGACGCTATGTGAATCAATTAGAAAATATAATACAGCAGCAGTGTAAAGGATCTTTTAAAAGGCAAACGTAATTATATTGTATTGGGATTAAACTAATATTATAATAATTTGTTAAAATATATTTACTCAAAGTATTAAAGATCTTATTCTTTTTGCATAGGTGTTCAATCAATGTACTTTAAAAGAAAGCGTATGATTTTTCACTACGATAAGAAGAATCCAATAACACTGTAATCATGAAAGATTTAGGAAGACACCGGTGAAATTGTTCCGTTCTCACACTGGAAGGAAACCATGTACAATAAAATTCTATCAAAAGAATTGAAGAAGAAATGCATCCTGATTATTACAAATATAAAGACAAATAAGAATCAAGTTATATTAAGAATTCTCTTCTTGCACAAATTGTATTACAAAGCCTCATACCAACTAAGGAAAGATATTATTGTTAATCGACTTGCTAGAAAATATTAAAGACTTGTATCATCGAATTTCTTTTTCGTAGAGACGCTATGTGAATCAATTTGAAAATATAATACAGCAGCAGTGTAAAGGATCTTTTAAAAGGCAAACGTAATTATCTTGTATTGGGATTAAACCAATATTATAATAATTTGTTAAAATATATTTACTCAAAGTATTAAAGATCTTATTCTTTCTGCATAGGTGTGCAATAAATGTACTTTAAAAGAAAGCGTATGATTTTTCACTACGATAAGAAGAATCCAATAACACTGTAATCATGAAAGATTTAGGAAGACACCAGTGAAATTGTTTCGTTCTCACACTGGAAGGAAACCATGTACAATAAAATTCTATCGAAAGAATTGAAGAAGAAATGCATCCTGATTATTACAAATATAAAGACAAATAAGAATCAAGTTATATTAAGAATTCTTTTCATGCACAAATTGTATTGCAAAGCCTCATACCAACTAAGGAAAGATATTATTGTTAATCGACTTGCTAGAAAATATTGGACACTTGTATCATCGAATTTCTTTTTCGTAGAGACGCTATGTGAATCAATTTGAAAATATAATACAGCAGCAGTGTAAAGGATCTTTTAAAAGGCAAACGTAATTATCTTGTATTGGAAATAAATTAATATTATAATAATTTCTTAAATAATACTTATTCAAAGTATTAAAGATCTTATTCTTTCTGCATAGGTGTGCAATAAATGTACTTTAAAAGAAAGCGTATGATTTTTCACTACGATAAGAAGAATCCAATAACACTGTAATCATGAAAGATTTAGGAAGACACCGGTGAAATTGTTCCGTTCTCACACTGGAAGGAAACCATGTACAATAAAATTCTATCGAAAGAATTGAAGAAGAAATGCATCCTGATTATTACAAATATAAAGACAAATAGGAATCATATTATATTAAGAATTCTTTTCTTGCACAAATTGTATTGCAAAGCCTCATACCAACTAAGGAAAGATATTATTGTTAATCGACTTGCTAGAAAATATTAAAGACTTGTATCATCGAATTTCTTTTTCGTAGAGACGCTATGTGAATCAATTTGAAAATATAATACAGCAGCAGTGTAAAGGATCTTTTAAAAGGCAAACGTAATTATCTTGTATTGGGATTAAACCAATATTATAATAATTTGTTAAAATATATTTACTCAAAGTATTAAAGATCTTATTCTTTTTGCATAGGTGTTCAATCAATGTACTTTAAAAGAAAGCGTATGATTTTTCACTACGATAAGAAGAATCCAATAACACTGTAATCATGAAAGATTTAGGAAGACACCGGTGAAATTGTTCCGTTCTCACACTGGAAGGAAACCATGTACAATAAAATTCTATCGAAAGAATTGAAGAAGAAATGCATCCTGATTATTACAAATATAAAGACAAATAAGAATCAAGTTATATTAAGAATTCTCTTCTTGCACAAATTGTATTGCAAAGCCTCATACCAACTAAGGAAAGATATTATTGTTAATCGAAATACTAGAAAATATTGGACACTTGTATCAACGAATTTCTTTTTCGTAGAAATATCATGGGAATCATTTTGCAAATAGAATGCAGCAGCTGTGTAAAGAATCTTTTAAAAGGCAAACATAATTATCCTGTATTGGAAATAAATTAATATTATAATAATTTCTTAAATAATACTTATTCAAAGTATTAAAGATCTTATTCTTTCTGCATAGGTGTGCAATAAATGTACTTTAAAAGAAAGCGTATGATTTTTCACTACGATAAGAAGAATCCAATAACACTGTAATCATGAAAGATTTAGGAAGACACCAGTGAAATTGTTTCGTTCTCACACTGGAAGGAAACCATGTACAATAAAATTCTATCGAAAGAATTGAAGAAGAAATGCATCCTGATTATTACAAATATAAAGACAAATAAGAATCAAGTTATATTAAGAATTCTCTTCTTGCACAAATTGTATTGCAAAGCCTCATACCAACTAAGGAAAGATATTATTGTTAATCGAAATACTAGAAAATATTGGACACTTGTATCAACGAATTTCTTTTTCGTAGAAATATCATGGGAATCATTTTGCAAATAGAATGCAGCAGCTGTGTAAAGGATCTTTTAAAAGGCAAACATAATTATCCTGTATTGGAAATAAATTAATATTATAATAATTTCTTAATAATGCTTATTCAAAGTATTAAAGATCTTATTCTTTCTGCATAGGTGTGCAATAAATGTACTGGAAAAGGAGCGTATGATTTTTCAGTACGATAGGAAGAATCCAACAACACTTAATCATGAAAGATTTAGAGAGACAGTAGTGAAAGGGTTCTGTTCTCACCCTGGAAGGAAACCATGTATTATAATATTCTATCAAAAGGATTGAAGAAGGAATGCATTGTTATTATTATAAATTAAAAAGACAAATAGGAATCATATTATATTAAGAATTCTTTTCTTGCACAAATTGTATTGCAAAGCCTCATACAACTAAGGAAAGATATTATTGTTAATCGACTTGCTAGAAAATATTAAAGACTTGTATCATCGAATTTCTTTTTCGTAGAGACGCTATGTGAATCAATTTGAAAATATAATACAGCAGCAGTGTAAAGGATCTTTTAAAAGGCAAACGTAATTATCTTGTATTGGGATAAACCAATATTATATAATTTGTTAAAATATATTTACTCAAAGTATTAAAGATCTTATTCTTTTTGCATAGGTGTTCAATCAATGTACTTTAAAAGAAAGCGTATGATTTTTCACTACGATAAGAAGAATCCAATAACACTGTAATCATGAAAGATTTAGGAAGACACCGGTGAAATTGTTCCGTTCTCACACTGGAAGGAAACCATGTACAATAAAATTCTATCGAAAGAATTGAAGAAGAAATGCATCCTGATTATTACAAATATAAAGACAAATAAGAATCAAGTTATATTAAGAATTCTCTTCTTGCACAAATTGTATTGCAAAGCCTCATACCAACTAAGGAAAGATATTATTGTTAATCGAAATACTAGAAAATATTGGACACTTGTATCACGAATTTCTTTTTCGTAGAAATATCATGGGAATCATTTTGCAAATAGAATGCAGCAGCTGTGTAAAGGATCTTTTAAAAGGCAAACATAATTATCCTGTATTGGAAATAAATTAATATTATAATAATTTCTTAATTAATACTTATTCAAAGTATTAAAGATCTTATTCTTTCTGCATAGGTGTGCAATAAATGTACTGGAAAAGAGAGCGTATGATTTTTCACTACGATAGAAGAATCCAATAACACTGTAATCATGAAAGATTTAGGAAGACACCGGTGAAATTGTTCCGTTCTCACACTGGAAGGAAACCATGTACAATAAATTCTATCAAAAGATTGAAGAAGAAATGCATCCTGATTATTACAAATAAAGACAAATAGAATCAAGTTATATTAAGAATTCTCTTCTTGCACAAATTGTATTACAAAGCCTCATACCAACTAAGGAAAGATATTATTGTTAATCGACTTGCTAGAAAATATTAAAGACTTGTATCATCGAATTTCTTTTTCGTAGAGACGCTATGTGAATCAATTTGAAAATATAATACAGCAGCAGTGTAAAGGATCTTTTAAAAGGCAAACGTAATTATCTTGTATTGGGATTAAACCAATATTATAATAATTTGTTAAAATATATTTACTCAAAGTATTAAAGATCTTATTCTTTTTGCATAGGTGTTCAATCAATGTACTTTAAAAGAAAGCGTATGATTTTTCACTACGATAAGAAGAATCCAATAACACTGTAATCATGAAAGATTTAGGAAGACACCGGTGAAATTGTTCCGTTCTCACACTGGAAGGAAACCATGTACAATAAAATTCTATCGAAAGAATTGAAGAAGAAATGCATCCTGATTATTACAAATATAAAGACAAATAAGAATCAAGTTATATTAAGAATTCTCTTCTTGCACAAATTGTATTGCAAAGCCTCATACCAACTAAGGAAAGATATTATTGTTAATCGAAATACTAGAAAATATTGGACACTTGTATCAACGAATTTCTTTTTCGTAGAAATATCATGGGAATCATTTTGCAAATAGAATGCAGCAGCTGTGTAAAGATCTTTTAAAAGGCAAACATAATTATCCTGTATTGGAAATAAATTAATATTATAATAATTTCTTAATAATACTTATTCAAAGTATTAAAGATCTTATTCTTTCTGCATAGGTGTGCAATAAATGTACTTTAAAAGAAGCGTATGATTTTTCACTACGATAAGAAGAATCCAATAACACTGTAATCATGAAAGATTTAGGAAGACACCAGTGAAATTGTTTCGTTCTCACACTGGAAGGAAACCATGTACAATAAATTCTATCGAAAGAATTGAAGAAGAAATGCATCCTGATTATTACAAATATAAAGACAAATAAGAATCAAGTTATATTAAGAATTCTTTTCATGCACAAATTGTATTGCAAAGCCTCATACCAACTAAGGAAAGATATTATTGTTAATCGACTTGCTAGAAAATATTGGACACTTGTATCATCGAATTTCTTTTTCGTAGAGACGCTATGTGAATCAATTTGAAAATATAATACAGCAGCAGTGTAAAGGATCTTTTAAAAGGCAAACGTAATTATCTTGTATTGGAAATAAATTAATATTATAATAATTTCTTAAATAATACTTATTCAAAGTATTAAAGATCTTATTCTTTCTGCATAGGTGTGCAATAAATGTACTTTAAAAGAAAGCGTATGATTTTTCACTACGATAAGAAGAATCCAATAACACTGTAATCATGAAAGATTTAGGAAGACACCGGTGAAATTGTTCCGTTCTCACACTGGAAGGAAACCATGTACAATAAAATTCTATCAAAAGAATTGAAGAAGAAATGCATCCTGATTATTACAAATATAAAGACAAATAAGAATCAAGTTATATTAAGAATTCTCTTCTTGCACAAATTGTATTGCAAAGCCTCATACCAACTAAGGAAAGATATTATTGTTAATCGACTTGCTAGAAAATATTAAAGACTTGTATCATCGAATTTCTTTTTCGTAGAGACGCTATGTGAATCAATTTGAAAATATAATACAGCAGCAGTGTAAAGGATCTTTTAAAAGGCAAACGTAATTATATTGTATTGGGATTAAACTAATATTATAATAATTTGTTAAAATATATTTACTCAAAGTATTAAAGATCTTATTCTTTTTGCATAGGTGTTCAATCAATGTACTTTAAAAGAAAGCGTATGATTTTTCACTACGATAAGAAGAATCCAATAACACTGTAATCATGAAAGATTTAGGAAGACACCGGTGAAATTGTTCCGTTCTCACACTGGAAGGAAACCATGTACAATAAAATTCTATCGAAAGAATTGAAGAAGAAATGCATCCTGATTATTACAAATATAAAGACAAATAAGAATCAAGTTATATTAAGAATTCTCTTCTTGCACAAATTGTATTGCAAAGCCTCATACCAACTAAGGAAAGATATTATTGTTAATCGAAATACTAGAAAATATTGGACACTTGTATCAACGAATTTCTTTTTCGTAGAAATATCATGGGAATCATTTTGCAAATAGAATGCAGCAGCTGTGTAAAGATCTTTTAAAAGGCAAACATAATTATCCTGTATTGGAAATAAATTAATATTATAATAATTTCTTAAATAATACTTATTCAAAGTATTAAAGATCTTATTCTTTCTGCATAGGTGTGCAATAAATGTACTTTAAAAGAAAGCGTATGATTTTTCACTACGATAAGAAGAATCCAATAACACTGTAATCATGAAAGATTTAGGAAGACACCAGTGAAATTGTTTCGTTCTCACACTGGAAGGAAACCATGTACAATAAAATTCTATCGAAAGAATTGAAGAAGAAATGCATCCTGATTATTACAAATATAAAGACAAATAAGAATCAAGTTATATTAAGAATTCTTTTCATGCACAAATTGTATTGCAAAGCCTCATACCAACTAAGGAAAGATATTATTGTTAATCGACTTGCTAGAAAATATTGGACACTTGTATCATCGAATTTCTTTTTCGTAGAGACGCTATGTGAATCAATTTGAAAATATAATACAGCAGCAGTGTAAAGGATCTTTTAAAAGGCAAACGTAATTATCTTGTATTGGAAATAAATTAATATTATAATAATTTCTTAAATAATACTTATTCAAAGTATTAAAGATCTTATTCTTTCTGCATAGGTGTGCAATAAATGTACTTTAAAAGAAAGCGTATGATTTTTCACTACGATAAGAAGAATCCAATAACACTGTAATCATGAAAGATTTAGGAAGACACCGGTGAAATTGTTCCGTTCTCACACTGGAAGGAAACCATGTACAATAAAATTCTATCTAAAGAATTGAAGAAGAAATGCATCCTGATTATTACAAATATAAAGACAAATAGGAATCATATTATATTAAGAATTCTTTTCTTGCACAAATTGTATTGCAAAGCCTCATACCAACTAAGGAAAGATATTATTGTTAATCGACTTGCTAGAAAATATTAAAGACTTGTATCATCGAATTTCTTTTTCGTAGAGACGCTATGTGAATCAATTTGAAAATATAATACAGCAGCAGTGTAAAGGATCTTTTAAAAGGCAAACGTAATTATATTGTATTGGGATTAAACTATTATAATAATTTGTTAAAATATATTTACTCAAAGTATTAAAGATCTTATTCTTTTTGCATAGGTGTTCAATCAATGTACTTTAAAAGAAAGCGTATGATTTTTCACTACGATAAGAAGAATCCAATAACACTGTAATCATGAAAGATTTAGGAAGACACCGGTGAAATTGTTCCGTTCTCACACTGGAAGGAAACCATGTACAATAAAATTCTATCGAAAGAATTGAAGAAGAAATGCATCCTGATTATTACAAATATAAAGACAAATAGGAATCATATTATATTAAGAATTCTTTTCTTGCACAAATTGTATTGCAAAGCCTCATACCAACTAAGGAAAGATATTATTGTTAATCGACTTGCTAGAAAATATTGGACACTTGTATCACGAATTTCTTTTTCGTAGAAATATCATGGGAATCATTTTGCAAATAGAATGCAGCAGCTGTGTAAAGGATCTTTTAAAAGGCAAACATAATTATCCTGTATTGGAAATAAATTAATATTATAATAATTTCTTACTTAATACTTATTCAAAGTATTAAAGATCTTATTCTTTCTGCATAGGTGTGCAATAAATGTACTGGAAAAGAGAGCGTATGATTTTTCACTACGATAAGAAGAATCCAATAACACTGTAATCATGAAAGATTTAGGAAGACACCGGTGAAATTGTTCCGTTCTCACACTGGAAGGAAACCATGTACAATAAAATTCTATCAAAAGAATTGAAGAAGAAATGCATCCTGATTATTACAAATATAAAGACAAATAGAATCAAGTTATATTAAGAATTCTTCTTGCACAAATTGTATTACAAAGCCTCATACCAACTAAGGAAAGATATTATTGTTAATCGACTTGCTAGAAAATATTAAAGACTTGTATCATCGAATTTCTTTTTCGTAGAGACGCTATGTGAATCAATTTGAAAATATAATACAGCAGCAGTGTAAAGGATCTTTTAAAAGGCAAACGTAATTATCTTGTATTGGGATTAAACCAATATTATAATAATTTGTTAAAATATATTTACTCAAAGTATTAAAGATCTTATTCTTTTTGCATAGGTGTTCAATCAATGTACTTTAAAAGAAAGCGTATGATTTTTCACTACGATAAGAAGAATCCAATAACACTGTAATCATGAAAGATTTAGGAAGACACCGGTGAAATTTTCCGTTCTCACACTGGAAGGAAACCATGTACAATAAAATTCTATCGAAAGAATTGAAGAAGAAATGCATCCTGATTATTACAAATATAAAGACAAATAAGAATCAAGTTATATTAAGAATTCTCTTCTTGCACAAATTGTATTGCAAAGCCTCATACCAACTAAGGAAAGATATTATTGTTAATCGACTTGCTAGAAAATATTGGACACTTGTATCACGAATTTCTTTTTCGTAGAAATATCATGGGAATCATTTTGCAAATAGAATGCAGCAGCTGTGTAAAGGATCTTTTAAAAGGCAAACATAATTATCCTGTATTGGAAATAAATTAATATTATAATAATTTCTTACTTAATACTTATTCAAAGTATTAAAGATCTTATTCTTTCTGCATAGGTGTGCAATAAATGTACTGGAAAAGAGAGCGTATGATTTTTCAGTACGATAGGAAGAATCCAACAACACTTAATCATGAAAGATTTAGGAAGACACCGGTGAAATTGTTCCGTTCTCACACTGGAAGGAAACCATGTACAATAAAATTCTATCGAAAGAATTGAAGAAGAAATGCATCCTGATTATTACAAATATAAAGACAAATAAGAATCAAGTTATATTAAGAATTCTCTTCTTGCACAAATTGTATTACAAAGCCTCATACCAACTAAGGAAAGATATTATTGTTAATCGACTTGCTAGAAAATATTAAAGACTTGTATCATCGAATTTCTTTTTCGTAGAGACGCTATGTGAATCAATTTGAAAATATAATACAGCAGCAGTGTAAAGGATCTTTTAAAAGGCAAACGTAATTATCTTGTATTGGGATTAAACCAATATTATAATAATTTGTTAAAATATATTTACTCAAAGTATTAAAGATCTTATTCTTTTTGCATAGGTGTTCAATCAATGTACTTTAAAAGAAAGCGTATGATTTTTCACTACGATAAGAAGAATCCAATAACACTGTAATCATGAAAGATTTAGGAAGACACCGGTGAAATTTTCCGTTCTCACACTGGAAGGAAACCATGTACAATAAAATTCTATCGAAAGAATTGAAGAAGAAATGCATCCTGATTATTACAAATATAAAGACAAATAAGAATCAAGTTATATTAAGAATTCTCTTCTTGCACAAATTGTATTGCAAAGCCTCATACCAACTAAGGAAAGATATTATTGTTAATCGAAATACTAGAAAATATTGGACACTTGTATCAACGAATTTCTTTTTCGTAGAAATATCATGGGAATCATTTTGCAAATAGAATGCAGCAGCTGTGTAAAGGATCTTTTAAAAGGCAAACATAATTATCCTGTATTGGAAATAAATTAATATTATAATAATTTCTTAATTAATACTTATTCAAAGTATTAAAGATCTTATTCTTTCTGCATAGGTGTGCAATAAATGTACTGGAAAAGAGAGCGTATGATTTTTCACTACGATAAGAAGAATCCAATAACACTGTAATCATGAAAGATTTAGGAGACACCGGTGAAATTGTTCCGTTCTCACACTGGAAGGAAACCATGTACAATAAATTCTATCAAAAGATTGAAGAAGAAATGCATCCTGATTATTACAAATAAAGACAAATAGAATCAAGTTATATTAAGAATTCTCTTCTTGCACAAATTGTATTACAAAGCCTCATACCAACTAAGGAAAGATATTATTGTTAATCGACTTGCTAGAAAATATTAAAGACTTGTATCATCGAATTTCTTTTTCGTAGAGACGCTATGTGAATCAATTTGAAAATATAATACAGCAGCAGTGTAAAGGATCTTTTAAAAGGCAAACGTAATTATCTTGTATTGGGATTAAACCAATATTATAATAATTTGTTAAAATATATTTACTCAAAGTATTAAAGATCTTATTCTTTTTGCATAGGTGTTCAATCAATGTACTTTAAAAGAAAGCGTATGATTTTTCACTACGATAAGAAGAATCCAATAACACTGTAATCATGAAAGATTTAGGAAGACACCGGTGAAATTGTTCCGTTCTCACACTGGAAGGAAACCATGTACAATAAAATTCTATCGAAAGAATTGAAGAAGAAATGCATCCTGATTATTACAAATATAAAGACAAATAAGAATCAAGTTATATTAAGAATTCTCTTCTTGCACAAATTGTATTGCAAAGCCTCATACCAACTAAGGAAAGATATTATTGTTAATCGAAATACTAGAAAATATTGGACACTTGTATCAACGAATTTCTTTTTCGTAGAAATATCATGGGAATCATTTTGCAAATAGAATGCAGCAGCTGTGTAAAGGATCTTTTAAAAGGCAAACATAATTATCCTGTATTGGAAATAAATTAATATTATAATAATTTCTTAATTAATACTTATTCAAAGTATTAAAGATCTTATTCTTTCTGCATAGGTGTGCAATAAATGTACTGGAAAAGAGAGCGTATGATTTTTCAGTACGATAGGAAGAATCCAACAACACTTAATCATGAAAGATTTAGGAAGACACCGGTGAAATTGTTCCGTTCTCACACTGGAAGGAAACCATGTACAATAATATTCTATCGAAAGAATTGAAGAAAGAATGCATCCTGATTATTACGAATTTAAAAGACAAATAGGAATCATATTATATTCAGAATTCTTTTCTTGTACAAATTGTATTGCCAAGCCTCGTACCAGGTAAAGAAAGATATTACTGTCAATCGACTTACTAGAAAATATTCAAGACTTGTATCAACGAATTTCTTTTTCGTAGAGATGCCATGTGAATCATTTTGCAAATAGAATGCAGCAACTGTGTAAAGGATCTTTTAAAAGGCAAACATAATTGTCCTGTATTGGAAATAAATTAATATTATAATAGTTTCTTAAAAAATATTTATTCAAAGTATTAAAGATCTTATTCTTTCTGCATAGGTGTTCAATCAATGTACTGAAAAGAGAGTGTATGATTTTTCACTACGATAAGAAGAATCCAACAACACTTTAATCATGAAAGATTTAGGAAGACAGTGGTGAAAGGGTTCTGTTATCACCCTGGAAGGAAACCATTTATTATAATATTCTATCAAAAGAATTGAAGAAGGAATGCATCTTGGTTATTATAAATTTAAAAGACAAATAGGAAATACATTACATTAGGATATTCCTAACATATATAAAGTATATTACTTAGCATTGTACCGGTTAATTGAAAACACTATTATACATCGACTGTCAATAATTTATTTAAAGGAAACTATTCTTTTTAAATAATAGATTGTTAAAGCAGAAAGCCCATAAATAAGAAATATTGAAAAATTGTCTTAATTTCACAAAGCTAAAGGAGAAGAAAATAATGCTGTCAGAAAATTAAATTCTACTGGTCATCAAAGTCTTTTACATGCTTTTTAAGATCTAACTGTACTTTTGCTATATAATTTTCAATAACGATCGTTCATTATTTAAAGGTACGTTGATAGAAAAGAAATACTAAATACATACTAGTATAATACTAGTATCTTTTCTAATATATACAACAGAGAATGTACTGTAGATTTTTCATTTTTACATGAGATAGTGTAACAAACTAATAGTTTCATTTCTTTTGTAGGGTTTTTTGTGCAATTTCTTAAATGAAAAAGAGATTAAAGGATTATTCTAGTAGCACAAAATTTGGGTAGAAAAGAAGAAAACTGTATTATCATGAAGAAACATATCACACTTTTATGCCGCATTGTGGTGGCATTACATAATATAAAATGTATTTGTTGTTTCGTTTAACGATTGCTAGATAAATCTTCTTTTAAATAATATGCTTATATATTTGATACCAGGTGTGATTTTATAAGTGAAAATACGAAATGAATTATTTACTACATATATCTATAATTTAAAGCGCAGAGTAGTGTTTTAATAGCTCAATAATGTAACAAATTCATTGTAATTTTTAAGACGATGTCATACCACGATTGTACATTTAATATTTCTTATAAATACATATTTTCTAAAAATATTTCTGCATTAGCATATTTTATTTACATATACGTAAAGTAGAATATAATTAATTTAACTATCAATAATGAATTAAAAAAAAATTTTAATGTTTGGCGAATTTTATAGACTCCTTGGAATAATGTAATAAGAGATAATTAAAAAAAAAAAAATGATAAAAGATATCACATTATTCTAATTTTCGTCACAGTAAAATATCTTATTTAGGTCACTATTGAGAAATATTAATATTCTAATTTTTTGTGAAAAAATGATTATTTATATTCTCTTCCTTTTTTTCTATATTCATAGAAGTAATATTATAAAAGACTATAAATAATATTTAATAGCTTGGAAAAATATTAATGAATGTATTTATCAATATATTTAATATATCTATATATACTGTGAAAGGCATTTAAATGCCACCCTCGAATCAAAATTTTGACGTTTTTCTGATTTCCAATAGGAATCCATATGTTCCGGTATTTTAAATCCGGTACTTTAAATTTCTCGTGACGTCACAAAAATGAAATTTTGGTAACAGGATCACAGGATGATACAAGAGCTCTTCGAAGAGAGTAGGAAACGAGAGCGCTGATTGGTTGATAAATAGCCAATCAGCTCTCAATAGATGGCCTAGAAGAGCGCTGATTGGTCGATAATTAGCCAATCGGCTCTTAATAGAGTTCTGATTGGTTGATGCTGGGTTGATTATCAACCAATCAGCGCTCTCGTTTCCTACTCTCTTCGAAGAGCTCTTGTATCATCCTGTGATCCTATTACCAAAATTTCATTTTTGTGACGTCACGAGATACGATTTAAAATACCGGAACATATGGATTCCTATTGGAAATCAGAAAAACGTCAAAATTTTGATTCGAGGGTGGCATTTAAATGCCTTTCACAGTATATATAGATATATTATATATCGATAAATACATTTATTAATATTTTTCCAAGCTATTTACTATTGTTTATTAATGTTAATATTCTCCTATAAAAAAATATTTTTATAGGACGTTTGTTTAAACAATTGCACAAAAATTAAAATACTGCTATAATATAATCATAATTTTTATTTATTTCGAATATTATATGCGCATACATATGCTACGAACATTTAAGCGACAATAGAAACTTTTATCGATTATTAACAATTATTTTAATATTCTAATACACTCTTTTTTATTTCAATTTATTGAAACACATGTGTACTGGTTTAAAAATTACTTATTTATTAGTATACTTTAAATATTAAATTATTTCTATGTGATATTCTTTTCGATGAAAATTTCCATACGTTACAAAAAATGTACATTAGCTTAAACAATTACATAAAAATTAAAAGAATACTAAAATGAGAACGTTATAATCATAAATTTAATTGTTTAGGTGGATTATTCTCTTTTTACACATGCGCAGCGTTAGGAAAGTCATATAAATAAAATTTAATAAAACAAATTTTATAGAGGATAATGACTCAGTCTAACGACAAATTTCGGAGAGGAAGGATAATAAATCGTATACTCCAAGTTTTTAAGCAACAATAGACGCTTGCATCAATTAATTACAAATTATTATAATGCACTTATGCACTCTCTTTATGTTACAGTAAATTTTACGCTCGAAGTAATCACTGCGCAGAAGCATTAGAATAATTACTTCAAATAGATAAAAATACGAAAATAATAACGTTTTAATCTTAAATTTTATTAAATAGGCTTATTATTCTTTTTATACACGTGCTCAACGTTCGGAAGATCTTGTAAACAACTTTCACCAAAAGAACTTCAACCGAGGACAATGTCTCAGATTAACGGTGGATTTAGAGGAGGAAGAATCACAGAAGATATACTCCGAGCTTTTTAACAACAATAGACATTTTTATTGATTAACTAACAATTATTATATTGCACTAATGCACTCTCTTTATATTTCATATTATTTAGACACATATATGTACTAGTATAGGCATTACATACTTATTAACATATTTTTGAATATTAATCAATATTAATCAATAATAATTTATTATTCTTTTCGATGAAAATTTCCCCCACCAAAGTCACCACTACACAGGATCGTTTAAAAAAATGTACATTAGTTTAAACAATTACATAAAAAATAAAAGAATATTAAAATAAGGACGTTATAATCTTAAATTTTATTGATTAAGTAGATTATTTTATATTATACACACGTTTAACTTTCGGAAGGTCCTGTAAACAACTTTCACCAAAAGAACGTCAACCGAGGACAATGTCTCAGATCAACGGTGAATTTCGAGGAGGAGGGAGCATAGAACATATACTCCGAGTTTTTAAGCAACAATAGACACTTGCATCGATTAATTAACAATTATTTTAATGCACTAATGCACTCCCTTTATGTTACTGCAGAATTTTATTCTCGAAGTAATCACTGCGCAGAATCATTAAAATAATTACATCAAATAGATAAAAATACGAAAATCATAACGTTTCAATCTTAAATTTTATTGATTAGGTGGATTATTCACTTTTTACACATGCGCAACGTTAGAAATGTCATATAAATAAAATTTAGTAAAAGAAATTTTATAGAGGACAATGACTCAGATCAACGGTTGATTTCGAGGAGGAGGGATCACAGAAGATATTCTCCGAGCTTTTTAACAACAATAGACATTTATATCCAATAATTAAATATTATTTTAATGCACTAATGCACACTCTTTATGTTACAGCAGAATTTTATCCTCGAAGTCATCACTGCGCAGAATCATTAAAATAATTACATCAAATAGATAAAAATACGAAAATCATAACGTTTCAATCCTAAATTTTATTAAATAGGCTTATTATTCTTTTTATACACGTGCTCAACGTTCGGAAGATCCAGTAAACAACTTTCACCAAAAGAACTTTAACAAAGGATAATGAATCAGATCAACGGTGGATTTCGAGGAGGAGGGATCGCAGAACATATACTCTGAGCCTTTAGACAACAATAGACGCTTGCATTGATTAATTAACAGTTATTTTAATATATTAATGCACTCCCTTTATGTTACAGCAGAATTTTATTCTCGAAAAAATTATTGTTAATGCACTTGCAGGTTTTTACAGGTACCATGGATCATTCATGGCATCTTTGTAAAACTAAAATAATCTTTTCTTTTTCTTTTTCAGGTTCGTTTCCAGGCCTACTTTTCTTTTTATTCCCTATCCCTTTGTTTTTTTTTGCAGGTTAATTAGGAGGAGGACCCACCCACACGAGGACCACACGAGGACCACACGAGGACCACACGAGGACCGCACGAGGACCGCACGAGGACCACACGAGGACCACACGAGGACTTAGTTATAATAAAGTATAGTGTAAGTTAATTATTTGTATAAAGTAATGTATAATTTTAATCTATTTATTCTTCTCCCATGTATATTTTTTTGAGCGAATGTGAAACTTTAATTATAAGTAGGTATATATTTATACCTTATTATATATACTTATATTATAAGTAGGTATAATATTTTTTTATTGTTAGTGATAAAATATCACGATAATTATTTCATATATTTTCTACCACAAAAATAAAATAACATTCATTTGTACGATAGTCCTATTATAAGAAATTGAAAAGTACGTTCTGAATGATTTGATTAATATATTATTTGCGAAATACAGTTATATTATGTATTTCGTTTAATGAAATTTTTAAAATAATCTAGTGTAGAAAAAACATGATTTTAAAACGTTTACTTAAGGCATATGCTTATTATACTCTGTCCTATTTATCCACGCCGTACATGCCTGTAAAATTGTACATAAGTCCTACCTATAAACTCTTATACTAGTAGATCTTCACCAATAAATCGAATTAATTAAATAAAATCTATTCAACTAAAAGTAAATACATTTCAGAAAATTTATGTTCGTTTTTATAAGCAAACAACGTATTTGTTTTTGCGACAAGTTATAAATATTAAGTATCTAAAAATTATTTACTTCGAAAAATTTAATCGAGACACTTATTTTTTGTTAAGTCTTATTTCATATTTCAATTATGTCGAAACGGGGGTAAGAGGTAAACTTTCAAACAGTTAAGGAAGTGAATATAAGAACGTTGCTATTCTTGAGAAATCGATACAATCAGTGGGACAATCTTCCGACCCAGTGGGGGGATAAATTTTAAATGATAGAAATCAAAAATGAATGCTGTCTTAGTCAATAATTACTCTTAAGAAGCAATCAACGTGTAGGCAAGGGAATTGAATCTAGCAGTTATTTCTTTATACATAAGTAGTAAATTTGCAATTTCAATAACCTTACTCAAATTACATAATTTCTTTTAATTGTAAAAATTCTTTAACCGAATTTTTATTAAAACTGAAAATATATACAGTACATTAACTTTAGCAATATTAAAAATTACATTTATATTTGCATTTACATGTTAATTGTCACAGTGACTTTATTGCATAACTTGCAATGGCGCTAACACGAATTTGTTATTATTATGCATCATATATTATATTAAAATATTATTTGGAAAAGATAAGTTCTATATAGCTACATGAAATGCATTTATCTTACTGGGGGATTATAGGTAACCCTCAAAGTGCAGAAATGCATTTATTTGTGTTGACTCGATTAATAAAATCCAGAGATAGTGCAATTGAAGATAGCCTTTTATCGCGTGTAAAATTACTTAAAAAACCAGCTCAATACAAAAAAATGCCAGGACAAATCAAAACAGGACGATTTTATACAATCTTACAAACAAAATTTTTTTAATCTATCTAGGACAAACACAAAAACGCATACTGAAAAATTCGAGACTGTACTGGTTTACTTTTCTTTTATTTGAAATATTTCAATACGGCAAATTGCAATATGCGTGCATAATATTTAAGTATATATGTTATAATTATTTATTTAAATAAAACTACATTTATATGTTTTATGTGACATTAATTTCCTCTGTGAAATTAATTTTCCACTGCAGTAATGATAATAATATTGAAAAGTTTAAATATATGGAAATTTATTTAAATTATCTTCTTCTTCTTTTTATTAAGACTTTGTCCTGTTATAGCTTTTATTGCTATTTCCAAGAGTGCTTTATTGTTTTTACCGAGGGTAGGTTACTAGCCTCATCCTCATATAATATTTAAATATGTTTCTGATAATCATGATTTCGCCGATCATCGATTTGACCCCTGTAGGCTTTGAGCTAACTTACAACTAGTATTGGTTGCCGGTGGTGGCTATGACACATTTAACGTTTGAACATTCATTTCTGTAACAGGATATATCAATCTTAAAAATTATTTGGACTTTGATCATCTCTTCAACAATTTTTATGCTATTTCTTTTAGAAGTAACTTTCTTGAGATTGATGACAGTCAAATTGAATTAACTTTTATCGTAATACTTCTTATGAAATAGTATCTGTAAATACACATTAAATGGTTGCTTAAGAGAATCTGTCTTTTGATAAAACTTACTAAAACTAAATTTGTTAAAGTAAAACTTTATAAACAGAAGGAACTATATCGAAATAATTTTTCTTATATTGTTTTCTTTTAATTTATGAAAATAATTATATTATCCGAATTTGAGAAGGTATGAGAAAAATAATTTTCTATTTTTTAAGATAAGAGATTTAAATTATAAAAACTAAAATATTTTATAAAATTTTTAATCGATCTTTTCTTTTTGCGACCTAAAATATTAATTAAAATTATGTTTTAGACATTTCGTTATTCAGTCTTGTGTACGTTTAATTTATTTCAACGCTCAATTTTTATCTCGTTGTAGGCAAGAAATGTCTAACCTAAGAAGTCACTTAAGAAAGGACAAAAAATTTCTTGCTGCCAAGGTTGAAAAATTTGGCATACTAAGTTTATCGAGACCGCTAATTATAAATTAAAATTGGAGATAACACAAAAAGAAAAAAATTGATCTACCATGGCAAACATATATGTTTAAAAAAGATCAAATTAGATTGAAATCTGGTATACTAATGTTTTGAAATTACTTGTTACGAATTGAAAGTAAAAATATAAAATAGATTCAATATAGTGGACATATATATATATATATATATATTGAAAAAATTGTATATTTTTAAACAAAATATAAAACGTATCATTTTCGTAATTATACCATCCTATAATAATAATTGTAAGATTAAGCTTATTATATTAACCCGATTGCTCATAATTATAGTTTATCAATATACCAACTTTCATAACAATAACCGATGCGCACCTCTAAGCACTTAATTCCTGTTCATTTAAATTAATTAAAGTATTAGTTAAATAATGCCTGAATAGATATGTTTGCGACCACCTGCAACCTGCATAAACTTATTCCTCAGTTTTCAAAATCTACAAATAGTTCTCTAACTGTATTTTAATCAAAGAATTTTACTAAGCTTTTACATTACATTCATTATCATCAAGATTTTCTTCAAGATATATATTATCTATATAATGTTAACATTGTATATATAAAATATGTATTATAAATTCTTTTATAGATATTTTTAATAACAGATAAAAACCGAATTCCTTTTAACAAAGTTAATAATACTTAAAACAAGCATTTTTTGTTCTTCACACGGAGGTAAATGTCACGTGTCAATCCAGTAAAAAAAACATCACTATTGCATAAATTTACATATTCAAATAGAAATAAATGAAAAACGTTTTTCTCTCCGATATTAAATGCTTTATATCAGTATATTTAACTAAACAGTTTAAAATTTTTAATTTTAAATTTTCTTCTTAAGATTTTAACACTTTTTGAGCCGCCGTGTCAAACGTGTGCACTTGTGGTTTTCGGATTTTTTTCGCAGAGCGAGTGCAGTCGCTCGTAGGAAAGAAATGCTTAAAAAATGAGCGCAAATAAAAAATTCATCAATAAAATATTTATTTAATAATATGAAAAACCGTTGGGTGACTATAGTCACCGCTCGTACATGGCGGTAGTCAAACGTTTGGTGACTATAGTCACCGCTCGTAGCGAAAGGGTTAATCACGTTTTTGAGATTTGAGATCACTGCGGGTTCTCAATATTCTACTTCTTTAACTCCCAAGACACTTATATAAACAGTTAACACCTTTGAAGATATAAACAATTCAGATGAACTTGCTCCGTTCATAAAAATACATTCAGGTAGATTCATTGGATTTTATATCATTCGGATCTCGCTTTACAACATAATTTAATAGAAAATTTTCAATGTCTTATGTCATTCATATATGTAGAAGCTATTATTATTAAGCCAGCATAAAACAATTTCTATGAAATTGATTTAAGCTTCTTACACGATAAGCTAGATCCGTCTAAGCAAGGTTTTAGGTATTACATTTAAAATAAAACAAGATATTGTATATCCGTTCTTATTGTTAGATAAATCTAATCATATAAATTAGCTAATAAAACTATTATTAATTAAAAAAATCGTTTCATTTAAATAATAAACTAATTTCTAATCAAATGAACTCGATATAAAATTTATGCTCCTTGAGGTCAATCTGTGGTAAAAACTTCATTAAAAATTTATCGCTTTATATTACACAATAATTGTTCCTAACATGAAATTGCTATTACTATTAGATCTACCATCACGTCATCTGTATAAATTCATTCCATAAATGATCAATAATATCAGCCCTTAAAAAAGGGCTCCCTCCGTCCGAAAATATGGTATACATTTCCAAATCGTTCTTGTTCGAATTTGTGCTATATATTAATTTAATTTTTGTTTTTAATTTCAGTCGCTGATGGTATATACATTTACAAAATTCAAAATACAAACTAATTGTAATTAGAGTGGAACTTTTGTCTTAATGATACGAAGAATCTTATAGGAATGTCCTCTGTCATTTAAAACAATTAATTCATTAGATGTTTGTAATATTACAAAAACGTTATCAAATTTCTATTTTCTTAAATTCATTACATGCATTCAATCGTATTGAGCAAAGCTTTAGGTTTCAAAGACTGCATAGGATTGAAGAATCCTACATCTAGAAAGGTTGAAGCATTTATTATTAGCAGCTGTTAGAGTAGGTTAAACCGTCAAAGATATGCGCTTAAAATCTATTTTTTATTCAAAACCACAGATATAAAAATGAGTAGATTTTTTCTTTTTTCATTTTTTTTTTTCTTATTCTTTTTTTCTTTTTTCTTTCTTTACTTTTTACTTTTTTTCTTTTTTTACTTTTTTTTATCATTTTTTCTTTTTTTTTATTCGCTTTTTTCTTTTTTTTAATCTTTTTTCTCTTATTTTATGTTTATTTTTTTTAAATTACTCATTCTTTACAAGTTATCCGTAGACATTAGGTAAATTTGTTTTTTCGATTGATTTAAATAACATGTAGGTGGTTATGTACTACCTTTTAGGGTTATCGTTTTCTTTTACAATTTTTGTGTATTTAAGTTTACCGGATGTATCCTTTTTATTCTTTTTTTATGGGAGTAGATAACGTTTCTGCGGCTAGTTGGTGGCAGTGTACTGCGGAGTTCTTCTTTTTTTATATTTTGTTGTCAAATTTTCTATTTCTTCCATCACTGTACATGTACAAGGTCCCTGCGTATATTTCATTCCGTATGAATTACATGATGCGTCGACTATCAATCTTAGTATTTTCGATTGCATTTATTTTAACTTTATTATATAATTCATTATTGCCGTTTTCTATAGTGATATCCCAAAGGTCCATTATTGGTTTTATAATGATTTTATAAACTGTTAATTTACTTTCTAGGCTGAGCTTGGATTTTTGCCTAGTTTGTCGAATAATAACTATATTATTTAGTTTAATATCCAAAGAGATTTCTTTTATACAGTATGAAAGCAAAGTGGATGTACTTGCTTGTGTTTGTTTTTATCCTTTTTTTTTCGAACTATTTTTCTATTTTTCTTACGTTTTCTTGTAAATAGGTCATCGCTACTGCTGGGTCAGAATGATTGGCAGTATATAGCAGTTTTCATAGCAAACGTTAGTATTTGACTTTAATCAGTAGTTGGAATATCAGCTGTATAGAGTGTGTATGGGACAGTGTATCAGTGTGTGAAGATCTAAGGACACTTCTTTGTGGTACATCAGCTTTGATTTCTTTAATTTCGAAGTACACATTATTGATTTTTATAATAAAGGTCTTGTCCCTTAGATATGATGATGCAAGTAGATTGTGCATTTGCATTAGTAAGAGGGCTCTAGATGTATCTACGAGCCCTGCATGCTAAAATGCTTAGAATGCTTTTCCAATGTCCATCTAGCTGAAATTATTTGTAAACCCTACACATATAATAGTAATTTTGGCATTACGAACTTCTGCTTAGATGGATTTGTTACCAATCGATTGAAAGTAATCATGCCATTTCTTGAGGTAATTTTTTGTCCTGAAGTTGCATATATAGCCGAAATTTGAAATTTATTGGCGTTACATTATACTGTAACTGTAGTTGCTTGAATGTGTCGTGGCCAATTTGACTATGTAGATAGTCTTTAATGTCATTTTTTAATATAAATGCAGTACCTTCGTGTTTAATATAAGTGCAGTACCTTCTCTGATTGATGTCTTGTGTCGTATATATTGTAATATTAGATTTTTATATAGTTTCTATAAATGAAGTGTGTGTGGGTTTCCAAATGAGGAGTATATCAATATTGTTATTGTATAAGAAGAATGTTTCTTTGTCTCTACGACCCTTTGTTGCAATCTTTTAGCGTTCCAAAATGCTATTCTCAGGATAGCTCTATTTTTATTTCTTGGTTAGCACGTTTGTGAGCTATTATAGCTTAGTTATTGTTTGTTATTTTAGTATTGCGTTTTATTTTACTATAATTTTTGTTAGTATTCTGTATTTTTAATTGATTGTATGAAGAATTTCTTCATTTCTGTAGCGTCATTTGATTCCCTTTCGTTTATTAATTCTATTGGAAGTCGTCTTTGCATAACTTCTAAAGTCAGTAAAATTTATATTTTCTCCACATTATGTTTGAAACAGAGTACCTACGTATCATCTCTTAAGTTACCTTTTTTTTAATATATTTTGCTGCGGATATACTCTGCTTGGAACAGTTGGGAAGAGTTATTTTGAAACTACTTTCTTATCTCACAGCCTTTGTAACTAATCGGTAGTTGTTCCTTTGCAATTGTAGGCATTTTATTGACTATCTTTCTTAAAATGGAGCAGTTAGTTGACAGGTGATTTTGTGCACATCTTACGCACATAGGTGGTGTTCTTATTGCAATAATTTTTTGTATGTCGTATTGCTGAAATCTTATGCACTGCTGCATATCTTTTTTATGTCGTTGTAGTTCTACGCTTATTACAGTGTTTAGCATTTTGTGTATACTAAAAATATCCTTGTTATTGCTTCCGAACTAGAGTTCCCCCATGAACAACGACAATACTAGTTTCATATCAAATTTCGTCATACAATTTACTGCTCTTATCTCATGTCCCAGCTTAAAATCCTTCTTGATGGTAGTATTGGCTTAAGTTCGAATGTAAGCCTCTGATGACTGTTTTGTAGCTTTCTTCTGTCTTCAGCTGGTACGTGTGATGACTGCGTTTTTTGACTTTAGAACATGTTTTTCTTTACGAAATATTTCAGGAGTGTTAACGAATTTGACAGTGATATTTCTTGTAGCCAGGGTTGCGTTTCGGAATCGTTTGAATGCGAGATTACTTCAAGATTTTTACTTGCTTTAACTTCTTTCCAGTCATTATTTCGATCGTCGTTTGGCTACTATTTTATTCGTAATTTTGTTATCCACAAAACCGAATTTGAGCTCGGATCTTAGGAATTTGCAGTTTTGTGTATGTTTAACTTATCATAATCTTTCTTTAGGATATATTTATCGCCGTTGACGATAATTTTAATCGACTCTCGGTAGATTTCATGGCATTGTTAGAAGATCGAACCATCACAACACTCGCTAGCCGTAAGTCACCTGTTTACTATAAACGCTTTAAAAAGTTTAAACAATGCTCGGAAAAAAGTCGAAACAGGTCTTCCTGCTGTAACAGCCTTGCTGATCGACCAGAGATATGTATGTAAATTTCTGATCGCAGATAGCTCGAAAACAGACTAATCGATAATCGACGATTCAAAGGGACATTTGTAATTTTAGCCAAATTTTCTAAATAATCGTGTTAAATAAATTGCTTCAAAATCAGCTTTAATCTTTTTAATAGCCAGTGTGTTTTAACTTCTGGCCTTTCTTCAATTATAACAACTTTCGCAATAAACTTGTAAATTCCATATTAGTTCAGTGCCTCGATTTAATATTCCTTTTTTACAATCTAATACTATTTTTAACCCTTAGCGCTCCGCACGTTTTTGTACCACTGCCTACCAGCAACTCGAACACATTTTCGCAGCGGAACGAGTATGAAGAAGGAGTTTTATTTTAAGTGGGAAGAATTACACGTGCTTGTGAATATTTTTGATTTTATTTCTTTTATACACATATGCACCTTCTTTTTGTAAATGAAAAATAGATTAAAAATTTTTTTTTCTTTTTTTTTTTTTTTTTTTCCTAGTCATGCTAAAAACATTGGGCGCCGCAGCAGAGCCTACGGAGTTACGAAACAAATGACGGATGGCTCCGTAGCGGAGCCAACGGAGTGCTAAGGGTTAAGAAGATCCCTCACATTTTTTAAAAATAGCGGATATTACATTATTTAAAATAAATACAATATTTTTCTTATAAAAAACAAATGTCTGCATATTATCATCCGTTGCTTTATAATAATTACTAAATACAAAGTAAAGCTACTTGATTACTTCATTATTTACTTATCTTGTAATCCTAAATGTTTTTAAGAATATATACCGTTTTATCGGACAGAAAGAATATTTTTAACAGTTAAACGTAGATAATAGTTAACTTTTTATTAAATTGGAAATTTATGTCAATGGACATTAAACCTTGCAAAACTTTATATATAGCCATTTCTACTAGGATTGTGTCAAAATGATTGATTTTTAGAAAAAAAGTTATATTATCGATAATTATCGTAGATAATAGATAGGTAGATAATGTAATATGTATTATATTTATAATATTATTTAATACATTATATAAATAAAAACTTAGATAATAAAATGTAATACAATACTGTAGTAATAAATTAACGCGTTAAAGATTGGCTGAACTACCAGTTGCAAATATAAGAAGTAAAAAATTGATGACAAAAATCTATTGTTTTCTGTTATTTCAATTAAATTATTTTCCTCGTCATCATCGTGTCAGAAAATTCTAGCTCATCGAATGTGTCAAATGTCATTATTTTATCTATATTATCTTCAGTTTCCAAGATTTATTGTTTTTTGAAATCCGAATACTACCCCTATATACTATATATTTATTTATTTTATTGATGTCATATTTTTAGAATATTATTAAATTTTTCGAATAAATGAGCCGTTTATTTTTATAATGACCTAAGACTATTTTTTTTCCGCGAAATCTTTTTAATGACATTTGACTTTCAGTTGTAGATGTTATTACGATCAACAACAAAAATATAATAAAATGAATTTAGGCTTCTTTCGAAATAAACGGCTCAAATATTCAAAAATTTACATCGAAATATGGTTTGCTTACTTTTCTTTTCTTCAAATGAGTACTTACAACTTAATATGCAATGGGGAAACACTTTTGAACTTTTGTACTATGATTACATATCATCTTCTTCTTACAATTATAAATTTGTACTGTAACACCCCACCTTACTTTACAGTCAACTTATACTTTTGTAATGAAAGACACTTTCAGACAATGTAATAAAAAGATTCATTCTGCTTTCAGTTTGTCCTTTATAGAGCACATTTAAATTATCTTATTTTTTGTATTGAGTGTATAAATTTAAAAGAATAAATGTCTTCGTATATTTTTTGATTGGTCAGATTGACCGGTCGTAGTAAATGGGACAGGCTACAAATATTTTCCCTCAAAAAAACAGGGGAGAAAAAATAAATAATGAAACATTTATTGCTTGCCATTTTTTTAAAAATTCCGTAAAAATAAATAGATATTTGATGAGATTGTATGTGGGAATAATTTCCAAAAGTTTAAAGATTGATAATTCGGCCAGCGGTAATAGATTTAGCGCTTGTGTGGACCTCCCACGATATCTCAACGAGTAAACAATATAAGCTATGAACAACACTGCAGATTATTTCTTTTTTACTTTTATTTGTTATATGACGAAATATCTGAAATTTAAAAAAAAAATCTGTGATAAATAACGAAGCATTATAGTGCTCAATAGTTTGTAAATGTAAATGCTTTTGACGAATAAGTAAAATTAAATTTTTCATTGAAAATGATTCTGAAAATATTTTTTAAATATTTCAAAGTAATTTTTCGGAAACTCAATCTATGGTAAACATTCATAAGGAAATACACTATATCAGAAATTTCTAAAGTTATGATATTTTAAACGTGTAAAATATTGTAGATCCCTGAAAAACCGATCATTTTCTGATTTTACATTAGAATTCAAAAATTACAATAAAAAAATAGAAAATGGCTTACTTTAATCAAAAATTTTATTTTGGTAACCGATTAAAAACTAGATTGCCTAAGGATATCATTTTGACTGCTTTTTAATTTCAATTAGAAAAATAGTTATGTATATCGTGACACAATTACTTAAAATTTTGTGACTTTTTGTACAACATATAAATGCGTTTATTAATAATTGTAGTTACCTCCCCCTCCCCCTCCTTTATTTCCTGTATATATATGTTATACCTATATTGCCCAAAAGCAGTCATTTTGACTGCATGGGAAATTTTAAATAACCAAATGACGCTCGTATTAAAAATGCGATGAAACGTGACCGATTTATATCTATTCTATAATATTTACACTCTTTCGACAATACCACGGTTAGAGCAGAAGATCAATTACATAAAATAAGAAATGTATTTGAAGCAATTGTGCACACATTTAAAAGCACTATTAAACCTTGAAAAAACATTGTTATTGACGAAAATATGATTCCGTGGAGTGGACGTCTTATTTTTCGTCAATACATTCCAGGCAAGCGTCATAAGTATGGCACAAAGGCATACAAACTGTGCCTTCCTGAAAGTTATACCTATAATATTGAGATTTATGCAGGGAAAAATTCAGAAATGGGGCTGCCAGGAACACAAAAAAACGATGTAAATAATGTTACAAGCAATTATCAAAAATACAAAATAGATTATATGCCGCGAAAAAAAGGAAAAAAGTAACGACATATTGTACGCGTTGTAAGGGCCAGCCCACATTATGCTTAGAATGTTTTGAAAAGTTGCATAAGTATAAATAAATAATTGTTATCAGATTAGAATATTGAATGTTAATGTTTATAATACTTAATTTTTATATGTAATGTTGAGAAAAAATAAAATCAACTTATTTTTTTAACGACTAATTTTCTGAAAATAAGTGACCCACTGGTGGGTCACCCCGGTGTGAACGTGTTAAGAAATAATATTAATTTAGGATAGGTCTAGGATACTCTAATCTTAGTTTACAGAAGATAGATGAAAGATTTGTAATGTTATAGAATCTGAGGGATAAGGTCCTCTTAAGAGAAAGGATCGAGCATATGTTTCTAAACAAATAACATGTGGTGGATTAGACTGGGAGATTCTGAGAACCTTTGGACGTGATCCCACTCTAAGGCGTCACTAATGCTTGGAAGAAAGACGGTTGATGACCAATGATGGATCGGAAAAGAACTAGGACCGCCCTGCGTCTCCTTCCCCCCTTCATCGGAGGTATGACAGATGCATAGGATATAAGAACAGGAAAAAAGGAAAAGAGTAGGTTCCTGTTAGTTCTTATGGTGGCCTTATTACGTCTTATTAGGCCTTATGATAGTATTATTACGTCTTATGTCTTAAGTCCTTTTATGTCTTCTTATGTCTTATGTATTACGTCTTTTTATGTCTTATGTTTACGTTTTTCTAAGTTCAACCCAGTAACTCCTATAATCAAAAGAAGTGTGAGATATATCTCATATTAACCGTTTGAGTCCCAGACGGTATTGAAAAAACACTATCGAAGAATCCCAAACGGCGCGATCGCGCTTTCCCTATATATGTACGAAAATACCGAAGTAGCGCGATAGCGCTTGTTTAATTTGATGTCGAAAAATACCAAGCGACGCAATAGCGCTTCTTGTGTGTGATAGGTAACGTGATTCTCGTGTTTTTTTTTCATCGCTCCGTCACTTTTATTGCAGTTTGCGAAGTGATCGGACGTATTATTCCGTATTCTTCAGTTAATAATTCTTTTCATTATTAATAATTGTGTGTTTTAAAATGATTAGACGAAGCAATGCACAAAGTAAGTAAAAAATTAATCTCGATTTACTATTTAACTTTTCTAAATTTGGTGCATCCCTAAATAGGTATAATGAATCGAAAAAGAAAATCTGTAAGCACAAACACAAATCCATGTGATCATATGATCACAAACGATAATATTATCGTCGACGATGACGATTGCATTGTTCCGGTAAAGCGCATAAGACAACGAATTCTGAGTAGTTCAGAGGATAGCGATACTGATTTATCGCATCAAAGTTCATTCAAGTTCAGTCTACCAGTTGCTGAAGACGTTTCGAATCAACATGATTCTCTGGAGCCTAGCGAAGAATCTGATTCGCGATCTAATTTCTCCAGCCAGAGTAAACCGATTGAATTTTTCGAACTATTCTTTGATTCGACACTGTGGGAATTAATAGTTCAAGAAACGAATAATCACATTGTTTTATAAAAGAAAAAAAATTTGGATTAGAAAAGTTGCCAGGCCGTAATTTGCGACAATGCGTCGTCTGTAGCACCAAAAATGTAATAAAAAGATCGCATTTAATTTGCGCGCAATGTAAAAAAGGAATTCATCCAGTATGTTTTAATAAACACCAATGTTACAAATCATAATGTATTTAAATTGTTTATTACTAAATATTTCAAGTTTGTTCGACAAAAATTATAAAAAAAAATACACTAAAATAAAAATTTATATTTTGTAATGTATTATTGCATTATTATAGTACTATTTCACCTATTGTAAAATGTACTATTTACGTTAAAAGGAACTGTGATCTACTTGCGTCAGTAAGTCTGAGCGCTCGACTTCGACAATACGTAACGCACCGTCAGTTGTCCACAATGCTCGAAATGTGCTGGGTTTTCTCGACATAAAATCTGAACAGCGCGATCGCGCTGCTTGGGATTCAAACGGTTAACATAATAAATAAAAAAAGAGTTCATTTTACTATAAAATCGATTGATTGAACATTTGAAACCTTTATCTATCTTAATAGTACTGCATTCAGTGAAATATCCGCAAGTTTAAACAATATTTTATTGCAATTATTCAATCTAAAATGCACACACAAAATAACGTATAAAAAGTAACCGACCATTACTTATAATGAGGTAAATATAACCACTTGCTACTTTACCCGATTGTTATACGAATTCCAACGTTTTCACAGAATATGATTCAGAAGCATTGATTTGTATATTAATGCAAAACTGATTTCTTCTCTTCCTGTATGTTTTGATATTCCCAACAACATAAACTTCCCTTAAATTTTGATAATAATGTTATAATAGATAGTTGTGAACCATTATAAATTTTACTCCTCTATTATTTAACGACCCTTGACTAATAGAATTTTTCATTATTTTCATTCCACAATTATCTAAAATAAACTAACCGAAAATCCAAATGCTAGTAATGGATGTTCGGGAAAACTTTTAAAACCTTAATAAACGTATCTGATTTAATCCTTTTATTATCTATATATTTACTCCTATAAGTAATATAATACTGTAGGATTCGTGAAAAAATTGGGCCGTTGGACCGACTGGACCGGGACTCGAACCCGGATCTTCCGCTTTCCGGGCGACTGCTCTTTAACCAATTGAGCTATCCAGGGCCCACCGTCCAATCTCCTCACGAATGCCTATTTAAATGTTTGGCTTGGAGGTGCTCGCATCCCACAATACCATAATATTCCACAATAGATATAATCAATTAGAAAATAATTTTAATACGAATAATTAAATGTTTATAATAACATAGATATGTACGTTGTTAATTAATTAGGTTTTAATTTATAAATAAGGTAAATAAATCGACAAAGTTAAAGTCAAAGGACAATTCATTTTATCGTTAAATTAATATAGGCAATTTCGTTAAACGATATTAGGGAAAATGACGACTGTACGATAAAAGGTTCATATATTAAGTTTTTAAGTCAATATCAACTTTCACGATATATGTATTCCTTTTATTGTCTTGAATAAAAAAGAGAAAAATATTGACAGGTTACATGTACAGCATTTCGTCATATTATTTTGCGGAAACACGTTTCTACGTAATCGGAGGTGAATAGAGAGTAGTTGATACTTCTTTCCATCCGGGGAACAAACACGGTAAGATTTATACGGTTGATTTATGAAGTTTAGAGTGTGAAAGGTAACGAATACTTCCGAACAAGAAAGAAAGTTGAACAATTTTAAACGTTTATACCTCATAAGAGACATTTGCTAAAACCTTAACGTTCTCGTGAATATATAAATATTCACTTATTTATTAAACATTTTTACCCTATTGTTAGCTCGAGAAAAGATCTTAAGAGTTGATTTCGAAGAATAATTATCCGAGAACAAGTCCTCTTTCGTTCTGTTTATCGATAGATATATATAGATTTCTCATCAAGCAACGAAAGTAATGAAATCATTCGAATGATCTCAGACGAATAAAATAATGAAAATTAGAATTTGTAAAATAAATATATCAATGAGCATTATAAACAATTGATTAACATACAGAGTGAACATATCCAGAAAATTGAATATTTTCGTTATTTATCGAATCCTGTTCAATGTAATTTTGTTTAATCCTTTCTGTTACCAACAATAGATAAAATCATTTATCATCGTACACAATCCTTGTATTTCACCAATTCAGTTAGTCGTTAATATTAGATATTGATTTGTTACATCTTGTATAAGTTGCTTTTTTCCCTATTGTTACATTCGATGGTATAATATGTTTAGTCAGTTTCAGTCAGATCAAGCTGCGAGGCGCCTTTATAAAGTAAGTAATCTAGAGAAATTTGAGAACGATGATTAATGATGAAGCAGGATAAATAGTTAAAATAATAGAAAAGAAATTAATTAGAGTAAGAGATTGTTCTGAATGTTAGTACCTAAAAAACAACGTATTAGAATAATAAGGTTTGTAATTTACACGTTTCAACGATGTGATGTTACCTTAATCAGAGTTCGTACTAATGGTAGACAAATAATATGCGATAAATGTCAACGGATGTATAAAAACTTATATGAGCTAATTTACTTACTAATTCACCTTTACTTTTATTTAATAATTTTTTTGAAGATCTTAAGATTGGGAAATTCGAACCTAATAATCAGTATTGCTAAAACTAGATACTAACTGCAGATTTTTTAACTAAAACTAAAGTACACGATTCGGCAAAAGAATTATAATAAGTATAAATATTAACTTACTAATTTAGTGTATGGTTCAACCAAGAGAATATATATCTGTCCATTTCTATTATGGAATCATTACTTCAGAACTATTCCAATACTTACTTTCTAGTGCATGTACTCCTTCGCGTAGCAAATACAATTTCAAATGCCACAGGATTTTTTCACCGACATGAGTAAAGCTGATTGATTTGAGGATTTTTGTGAGTATTTGTATTTTTGGACTTTAGATTTGAATAACGTAAAGCTTTTAAGTTTTTTAACGGAGTTTGTTAATAAAAGAAGTGAAAGTCTTTCAGATACGTAAGAAATCAATTCTTAAATAATAAATATTAAAAATATGTTAAACTTGTGTGTTGGCTAGAATTTGTTGTGTAAAATATTTCAAAGATACCATGAATGTGAGAGAGTGTATAGGTATGATGAATGGAAATATGTTGAACATAAATATACACATATAGATAGCCAGATCAATATACAGGAAATATAACAGCATAAACGCGAAATACTATGAGATGACTTTAAGATATCAAAACGAGAACAAAAAGTTTATATGAGCATATGTCCTATTTGACCTCGTTTCGGAGTTATAGTGAATTGGAGTTTGGATTAACTGATTGCACTTACATTCATAAGAGGTGTTCAAAATGACTTCCTTATACCTATGCACAAACTTGCAGTTGTTTTACAAGCGATTGCCTTACTCTCTGTCCATATTTTCAAACAATTGCTCTGATATACCGGAAATTTTTGTTAAATCCTTTCACGAAGTATTTCCGCATTGTCTATAGGTTTTTTTTCATAGAGAATGTTTTTTAAATAGCCTCTCGAGTGAAAATCCAGCAGATTCAAATCGGATAAACGAACAGGTCGGGTAGCAAGACCATCATCATCTAATCTTCTTGTTTGGAGATAGTTTGTTTAAAAATTGTATAGGTAGTCGGTAAAAATGCAGCAGTGCTTCATCATGCATTAACTGTACACGTTGTTCGACATCCAGTTTAACGTCCTATTTTCGCTTTTTGTAATAATCATTGAGATAGAAACACCACGTATAATTCGATGTAACTCCGAAACAAATTCAAATAAAAGATATATTTACAGGAATTTTTATTTTTGTTTTAATGCGCCGAAGTCATTCGTATAATATTTTCCACTTATTTTGTTACGTATTCTGTATTGATGGAGAAATACATAGACAAACACGGACGGAGTGAGTGTGAGAGAAAAAGGAATAACATTACGATCTCAAAAAAGATTCAATATTATAAAATTAAAATTATTAGATAGAAACCAAATTGTATTATTGGTTTTCTTTACAATTAAATATATAATTGCAATCCTTTACAAAAAATATATAATTGCAATCCTTTGACATCACTCTTTAACAGTTTGTATCATCTGCAATTAGTGGGAACATTCATCAGCTTTCCATATTAGAATAATTTCTGTTCATTCCTTCGGATTTTTTGTCTATTAGATCTTGTTTCTTAGTATAATAGAAATCTTGTTAAATGTTAAATTATTCCAATTCGTAGACGATAATATTTTTGTGCAACAATTAAATCCAATGTACTTGATAAATACTTCTTATATGAAAAACTAAGTTTATCTAAAGAAGAAACGCAAGTAACAAAAGATAATAAAAATAAGTCAATCAGCCAGAAAATTATATTCTGCATTTGTCAGTTGGTAAATCAAGCAATTGATAAGTCAATGTTCTAGAAAGTATAAAACGGGTAAACAATTAAATCTTTTCTAAAAGTAATAAAAGTATATTTCAGCTTAAAAAAAACGTTTTGTATTCTATTATAATTATTCCCGAACATAATAATCCGCCTATCATTAAGATCCAATCTACTCTCTAATTAACACGCTGTTAGAAGAAAAGGTTAGTGACTTAAAATCTGTATTTTCGTTATCCTTTTTTCTGCTTCATTAAATTCTAACTTATTTTCCAATGTTATCATCTTCTATTATATTTCATCGATCCGTGACACGTATTCCACTATTCAGTATCAAGTTAAAACTTGCAAAATAAGGTTGGTTAACGTAAAGGTCATTTCCTGGTAAAACTTTCACGACCCTAACAGAATCTTATATTACGCCACAAGACGTAACATACTCAAAACTTTAGTTATGTTACGTCTTGCATATAATAACTTCATATCTTTGGTTCCTAATATTATATTTTTCTTGCGAGAATTTTAAAATATTCCACTTAGCGAAATGTTTATGATTCAACCGATGCTTTACGGTATTTATTTAACAACAAATATTTTATCACACCGTTGTTGAGAGCCTAAACTTTTTTAAAAATTCCTGGTCAATCTTACAATCTTCTACTATTTCCTGTTTGCGTTTATTTTCTTTTTATGTTTCAAAATTTTTTGAAAATCCTTTGCTTCGATATTTTTCTGCTGCCACAAGTATTTCTTAGCTTTTAAAACATTCTCTAATTAAATCTATTATAAAATAAATAAATTTATTAAACCAATAGAGAACAAACTATGTCGAGGACGATAAACCTACCCTTAAAAGGCTATAAACCGAACAAATGCATATTTCTTGTCTCAAAGTTTCACTACTGTGAAAGTATCGAAAGAAATGGACCAGCTGACGATTTTTTTTTATATTATATTTTGGAGCATGTCCTAACATAGATATGAACGATTAACGAGAGACAAAGAATTTCAAAAATATTTGAAAATAATGCAAATATATCAAATATCATAGATAAAAAACGTGGCTCATCTATTACCAATGAAGAGATCAATTCATCTCTTTTCTTACAACTCCATTGCAGAAAGTCGAATATCTTTACGCAGTTAGTTATATTTGCGAACTTATTAGAAGCAGTTGATTACTGTTAAATATTATTAGCTTCTTGTTAAAAGCAATCGATTTTAATCGAACGATTGTAACGTAACATCCACATTATTTAAATCATGCTTTGATGATAAAGTTAAATTAGTGTCCAAAGTCAAATTAACTACGTGACTTATTCGAATAATGAAACGAGTATCTATGTTACACATATATAAATCGTAGGGAAAATGGATTAAATAAATTTACAGACTATTTTTTGATAAATCCTTATTTAAACCATTTGTACATTTTATAGATGAAAACACGTTTTTAAAAAATACACTGTTTCATCAAAATTAAAGTAGAAAACAAATTGTAAGATTATTCAACGAATTTGTCGCCGTAGTGATCGCATCAGAATATAAACTTTAAATTTTAGAACTAAAAGAGGATCCGTTAGAGTGACCCCTGTCAGATTCATTTCAAACTTTGCACACTTATAGTAGGTCCATGAAAATATTAATCGTTGTACTTTAAAAAAAAAAACTAGATATTGAATCGTTTTCGGAAAAATGGGGGTAGAAATATCGCAAAAATGATCTCATGTGTCTGATACGTTAGATCGATTCCTCGACAGGGAAAATATTTTTTTTCTGGTCTTTTTTTATGTTTTGTTTTCATTATTGTAAAGTATATTATACAACAAGAAGAAAAATTATAAGGTTGCCAAATGCATTGTTATATATATCGATAAAAAATCATACAAAAAATCTATCGCAGCGAAAGAATTCTTTAAATTATGAAAAGACGATCAAGAGAGAAATGTTAATTTCTTAATAGAATAAAATAATTATGTTGGCAAAATGAAGAAACTTCACACGCTTTTTAATTCAAATGCACCTTTTTTTATTATATCTAAAAAATTAATGTAACGTCCTCTCTCTAGAAAAACAAAAAAAATAAAATTAATTGAGAACATACTTTATAATAACAAAAACAAAAACTTAAAAAGGCCAAAAAAATATTTTCCCTGTCGATGAATCGATCCGACTACATCGGAGAAACGCGCGAAATCATTTTTGCGAAATTTCTATTAGTTTTTTCGAAAACGCTTAAATATTTATTTTTTGTAAATACAATAAATATTCTCATAGACTACAACAAATGTGCAAGGTTTGAAAAAAAATCGGAGGGGTTACTTTTATGGTCCTCTCATAAGAGTATAGCAAAGAAATAGAGAGAACCTTTTTCCTCTTTAAACTAAATACTTACAGAAGTACCTTATTTTATTAAGCCTTGGCCATGTTTACTTCGAAGAAAACTGATCCTCCGCTATATATTAAGTTCACAAGAACTATCGAAGGGAAGGAATTCCAAAAAATATCGAAAAACAGGCTATAATTTAACAGAATCTAGGAATAAATCAGGGTAGCAAATAAAGCCGCGAGAAGAACAGAACTCGTAACAGAAACCGTTCGGCACGCTGATATATGTTGTAACAAAATAACGGAATTCATCGTTAATAGTAAACGAACTCCTGTCTTTTACTCTGTCCTTACAAAATGGAAGCTTGGAAGAGTAAAATTTTATTAATAAGCAGTTTGAGAAGGCGCGTGCATGTGTCCGTGCTTAGTGCGGAAATTGAAGATCCTTACATGACTATACGAATATATACGTACAACATTCCTAAGACAAACAATTCACAAAAGCTACAACACTTGTAGTTATAAAAGTGCATTCCACCAAATATCTCAAACCTTATATCAGTCTGAAATTTCTCGTAATGCAATAAGGCTCCTAACCAATTAGAGTTATGAGTGTTAATCACCGTACCCAATAATATTACAAGTCATCTTCAGTAAATTTTAACGTAATGTAGTTAAAAAGGAATTGGTAAGAATCTAAGTAAGCTAGTCAGTTGGTCAGTAAAATGTAACCAACCTATAAAAACAAATACCCTATAAATCCAGTTTTTGATTAGTTATTAAATCCATATTCTGTATTTAGTGAAACCGATAGTAATTATTAAGTCTGTATTTTGAACGATGAAATAACTACAATAAATCAATTTCATTAAGGAAATTAATTTATATCAGTAATTCTGTAAATTAATTTGAACCTTTTTGGAATCTTCAATTAATGACTTTTACTTATCATTGAAATGAAGTTTATGCTTTTATTTTTATTGTACAGCTTTATGAGACACGCGTTTTATTAATTAGTTTAAACAATAAAATATAATATAAATTACTTTTGAAAGTATGTTATCGTTTGAAAAAAACTTTTTATAATCTTTTTTGCACTTAAAACGTTAATATTTGCAGTTTGTTTAATTTTAATGTAGATATATACGTATGGTTATATTAATCTTACCTAAAATATTGTCATAAGCTATTTTCGCCTCTAGTCAGTTAGGGAATATCGAAGAGTGTCAATATTCACCCCACCCCCTTTTTAGACCGTTGCTAAGCACACTCTGCTAGGCCTGCTAACAAAACCGCATTTGCTATTCTCTACGGCTGGAGAGTACCACGCCCCCCACCCCACAACCACGAGGACAGATATGCGACAAGAAAACAATATACAGGGTGATTTTTAAACTCTTGCCACCAAGATAGCTCTGAAAGTATGATAGTAGCAGAAAAGTTTATAGAACAAAAGTTGCATGAAAACTTCGGGAATATAATGACGTCATTTTTTTTTGCTAGGTTTAGTCGCTTCCGAAATTTAATAGTCAAGTTTGTTTTTTTAAAAGGTATGCTATGTTTCGGCACTTATTTTCTGATAGCGGCTGTCATGGCGAATCCAACAATGTGAAACGCATTAAGGTATTTGAAGATCAACAAAAGTCAAGTCTGGCGAACCAGCCAGCCCAGCCACGATACAGCTCCTCCGCGTCGTGCTTGCGTCAGGGTTACGTCATCCTTCAGGTATCCGACAAAGGACGGAACAGTCAGACATAGGAGGTTTAATGAGTACGTCATATTTAATAAATATTTATTGTATTTAATGTTACACATCTTTGGATTCGCCACGACAGCCGTAATCAGAAAATAAGTACCAAAACATAGCATTCCATTTAAAAAAAAAACAACCTCCAACAAATAATTACGGAATTATCTTATAATTAGTGTAATCTAAAGATAGAAGTACAGATAAGTTTGTTGAAATAAATAAAAAATATGTATTTATTATCAGAGATATGTTAAATTTAAATAAAAAAGTTTTTTAATAAAGTTGTATTTGTGCAAATATACCCAATCAAGAAATTTACGAGGATAAGATAACAGATAACCATGATCTTGGTTTAAAAAAACGTCGGATAAACGCAAACTTGTTAATCAAGTTCTATTGTATATGTATGTATAAAGAAACATTTTTCTACTTAGATTTGTGCTATAGTAGTGAAAAATACTTAATCGTTCATCAACTGACTAATTAGCTTACAGAAATTGCTTTAATAAAGACGTTTATTTTAATTATAAAAATCAAATAAAATTGTGTAATTTGATTTTAGGAAACCAACCGCATTTTTGTATTACTTATTCATATTATTATATAACATAGTATTTTTTAGTAACCTTGTAACGGTTTTATCCGAGGTTTTCTTGTAATATATGTTAAAATTTCTTCATGTTATCATGGCGTGTTGTTATCCTACATAGCTAATTATATTAATGATCGTATTTGACATACATCCATTTATTTTTATGCGATGAAAAGGACTTTGTTTCGGAATTATCAAGAAATTTTCAAGAGAATGGTTACGTAAAATACGCCTGGATCTCGTGCTTTTGCAGTTATTCTTACACACCCCACCCAAGGAGATATCACGGACTTGCAATTCTATTCTCAAAAGTATGATACATATAATGTCCTCGTGAAAAAAATTCCATTCCTTATTGAGAATATTTTCCGATAATGTTTGAAATACTTAAAATCAAATAAAGACTATAAAGAAAGAAAAACCAAATGAATAAATCCTATTCGCTAATAAAAACAATTTTTGATAAAGTTATTAAATAACGAAGACAATTGAATCAATAGGAACACTAGCGAAAATGACGTCTATTTCTGTTTAAAATTTATAATCCGAGTTTTACCAATAATTAAAATTATTTAGAAAATATCCTACACATTTACTCAAACAATTGGAAATATTTTATTACTACTTGTAAGTGTTATGAAATTTATACCGCGTATTACAACAACACGTTCTATTCGAACGGAAAACGAAATTTACTTTATAAAAATGATATATTATCGTGAAATGGAAAAAAAGCTATTTATTAGAAATACAGAAAAATACCGTAGGAGAAAAAGTTACGTGGATGGTCAGTTAATGCAATACGAGCTTGAAAATCAAAAGTTACGTACTACCAAGGTTTTTTATACTTAGCTTTTGTTGAGGATGCCATATACACCCAACTTGCTTTTAATTTTTGTGAAAGTCATTGTTAGTTGTGAAATTAAACATATATGACAATGAACGTTTCCTGCGTTAAAAAATGGAGAAAATCGTTAATACAAGATAGAATCGAGTATATAGCGGCACAGTTTTATTTGATCATTTTTTATTTTTATATACGAACTCTGCTCGGAAAGAAAATAAGAATTATATAATATCACACTTCTTCGTATTAATAGGGATAAATAACCGATCAAGGTCACGAAAGTTGGAATCTCGTTGTCATGATTTAATAAGAAACGCCCTGTAGGATAAAGAGAGTCCTTCCCCTCCTACTATATACGGGATATAAAAAGACGGACCACAGACCAGAGAGAAAGGTTATAATGTCATATTATATTAAAAAGATTCGGATTCCCATTTCAAAAGTAAAAGATAAAAGACTTTTCTTGCTTTAAGTATAACGCAGGGAGTTTGTATTTATTGTTCTGTTTTCTTGTGTTTGTTAAAATATATGATCCATATTTTGTACTACTTCGTCTCAACTATTATTCATCCCGACCTTTAATCGAACAGTTACCTTCACCGAATTAATGTGAATGTTTTTCAAAAAGATAATTTTTTCCTGTGCCTTGAAAGATTTCGTTTTTATGAATCCTTAACTATGATAAAGCGTTAAACCATTCATCTCATAATTGTAAGAGAATTACTGGCCAAAAATCCATCGCAGTTATATCGCATTTACACTGCAATCCAGATTTGGCACTTTATGACCGTTTTTCGTATTACCTCGAATTCTCACCTATTCGCATTTGCAAACGACGTATTGATTATGATTTTAATTCTATCGATAAACGAATTTTTCGTAAGATCAAATTTTTGGCAAGATTAAATTTTTAAACGTTTTTAGTTAAACTTTTGAACTTTAAAGAATGTAAATAAAGAGATTAATAAAATGATTAATCTTAAGCTTTGAATTAAAATTCTGCCATAATTATTATTTTTTTTTTATTAACTTTACGATAATTATAATTACAATTGAAAATATATTCTTTCATTATTGTAGAATTTTATTTCGCTTTATTTTATTATTTATCCTATTCAGGGATGCTGACATATATGTGTACGTTTATATTACTTTTTAAACTACCGTTCAAGTGACATATTTTTTTCTTTATTTTTTTTTTAATAAATTGAATTTCTGCCGACTGAAAATGTATAATGCGTAATTATATATCTATATATAACTCCAAAAGAATTGAATTATAAATGAATATAGAAGTAAAAAATTTGTCGATGTTCATTCAGAACAGTGGTGGTCAACTATCAACTGAGCCTTATTTATGGAAATAGTTGTGTAGCTATAAAGAAAAAGAACTAATAAACAATATAATTGTTTCCAATAATTTAAAAAATGATGCGATTAGAAAATTAATTTTTGTGACGACAATATAAAGCGTATTATACTTATATGACATAACATATTTCATATAAATAAATTGTATAATCGTAAAAAAAATAGTTTCTTAGGAAATATTTTTTCTTCTTTTTTCTTTGATAGAAACATGCCACTAAACATTCTAATACGCGAAAATCTAACATTTCTGTATTTACACGCAAAAATATAATTACATTTCGGAATATAATTGACTTTTACCTTTATATGTATAACAAAAAAAAAAATTAAAAAATCCAGTTTCAAATTAACTTTAAATTCGTGGGAGTTTAATGATAAAAATGTAACGAATATCTAATATGCAAAAGGAAAAAAGAGAAAATGAAAAGAGAAAGAAAAAAATTATGTATAAGCGAGAAAGATAAAAAAAAGAAAAAGCAGAAATGATATTAGTACAGATATAAAGAAAAAAAAAGGACGAAAAATAAGAAAGAAAATCGAAAGAGAGTAAGTACGCTCCTGTTTTCCGTAATAATTCCTGTACATGTGGGAAGCTAGAATTTCTTTTAACAGTAGTCTCAGAAAATACAGAGGATGCTTTTTCTTCTATAGTTCTTTTTTCACCACTCTTTCGTTTACCCGTCGTCTCGCTTTTTCTTATTTGAAGAAAAGGACTTGCAACCGTTGCAATAGACCTTGTTGTGTACTGAAGTGAAATTTAAAGGGAAAGAACAAAGCGAATCTCAAACAGAATTCAGGATCGTGATTTTCACTAAACTTTAACTCGTTTCATTTACTTTCTTTTTCCCTATTATTATTTTCTACTAATTCTCGGTCTTTAATTAAAAACAGTTAAGCACGTAATAACTTAATCGATAGAATCTCACCTTTCCAGGAATACAAATCCGTCCGGGATAATCAATTAACTTCTAAAACCCGTATATTTTTGTTCGTAATTATAAAGAAACGTACGCAACCTGAATTCAACAAATGTGAGCCTTTAAATAGAGATTGCACATTAATTAAATATTTTCAAGAATATTAACTTCACGTCTATATCTTCAGTTAAAATTGATTATTGCCACAGAAAAATCTTATCGATTACCTATTAAAGATTATAGAACAAAACTTGTATGAATTTAAAAATGATAAGAAATTTAAATAATTTAGAAAAATAATACTTGTTATGAAAAAGATTATAAAAAAATCATAGTTATATATGTTTTTTCACAAAATGATTTTTCTCGAAATTAGTATCCACAAAGAAGGTTACTAAATTAATAAACATTAAACTCAACCGGAAAAACTTTCATTAACATTGCGATACTGTTGTATTAGTTTATTTGAAGTACAATGAACCGTCAAATTCTAAATTTTCAATAAATGTTCTATATAGTTATTTTCAAAGATTTTCTTTATTGGATCTTAACGAAAAAGAAAAGCAAAAAGAAAAGAAAAGAGCTCCGACTATAAATGCAACCTTATATAAAAATTTTCCTAACGAAAGAAAAAGTATACAAAAAGAAAAAAAATAACCTTTAAAAAACTTGCTATGTACGCCACTGCTTTTCTACGAGCAGTTGTCCCCCACTTAACTCGATTTTGGCTAGTACTTCCGTTATAGGCCAGTCAACGCGGGCCTAACTTCCAGATTCTCTGGCAAACGCGTGCATCTTTGTCCTAAGGGTAAGTTGACGACGCTGAATCGAATGGTGCTAATTTTATTTAAATTTGATCCCGAGGTTTTGAGAAAAAGGGTAAAAAAGGGTAAAAATGGCCTTATCTTAGAATCTAGGCATTTAATCGAAAAAAGTTTCAAACAAAAGTTGTAGAGAATTGAAAAATACTAAAAAAATGTTCTATGAGTTATCTTCGTATTTTCAAAAATAAGCGCATAAAATTGGATTGAAGATGGGAACAAAATTGTAAGAGTGGGAGAAAGCAAGCTTATCCCTCCGTCGCGTTTTACACGCGAGCGAGCTAGTATGCGTGCGAGCGTCCGTGTGCACTAATACACAAACGAAGGATCTTCGGCAATCTTCGGGACTCTCGGTCTTGAATGAAAGTGCGAGTGAGAGAACAAACCAATACTTCTCTCTTTTTATTTATCATGCGATAACGAGTATTATTGTCCTTGGCCATCGATTGTTGAGCGTTCTGATATTTCTCTTTTTATATTTTTTCTTTCGGTAGCGAGAATTTTACGTCTTGGCCATCGAGCGTCGAGCGTTTTGTATACGAGTGCGAGTGAGAAAGAAAACCGATGTTTCTCTCTTTCTATTTTTTCATTCGGTAGACAGAATTTTACGTCTTGGCCATCGTGTGTCGAGCGTTTTGTATATCTATATATATCGGCGTATAAGCGCGGCATTTTTAAATCGAATCTTGATGCTTATGGCACGCCGTTTCTTTATTTATTGTCAAAAATAATGAACCTTGAGTAAAAAAAAATAATTCATTTTAACAGAAACTATTATTATTTAGTTGAGAGTAAAAATAATAAATTAATTTTGTGTGTCTCGCCATAAAATTAATTAGAATAATTAATTGATATAAATTCTTTGCCTCACAAAAATTTATTTCTATATCAAATTGAATACGTATTCTCTTTAAGACGAAATTTAAAATTTAAATATTTTTCCTATTAAATTATGTATTTTATAAAATTTTAAATTACTGACTTTTTGTCTCGTAAAAATTTATTAGTTTATCATATTAAATACATATTTGAAAAAGAAGAATTTTATAACCACACATAAAATTAATTCAAGATATATATGAAAGGATATTCTAAAAACGTGGAATTTATTTTTTGTCTATACATAATTTTAATTCATTTTTATTATGTTATAAGAAAACAGTAATGCATTCTGATTCATCTTCGAAGTCTTAAGAATTGTACGAAAAAAATTGAACAATTACCAAGTGGTGCGTTAGCGTAAGTAGTAACGTCTTCGCTTCTCGCGCTGGGTATTTAACGTTCGATTCTTCGTGGGGGAATTATTTTTTTTATAAGTTTTTCTATCCTTAACAAGGAGACGGTCAGTGAGTCCCACCTCAGATTTTTTTCAACTTTTGCACTAACGATATAAAATTTATTAAGAAATCAACATTATTACGCGAGTAATAAAGTTACTAATTATAAATTAAATAATATCCAATAAATAACAAAAATTAATTTTTAATGTGCCGAAACGAGACATTTTTTAGGATGGTATTTACAGGATGAATTTGTAATTTAAGTAATAAATCTTCCTTTATTTGTGCAAGATGTAAAAAAATTTATTGCTTTTAATTTTTTTGTAATAATTTTAATTTTTTTCTATATATAATTAGAAATTAGGAAATTTATAACAATTTATATAACCTAAGGATAGAAAAACTTATAAAAAAAATAATTCCCCCACGAAGAATCGAACGTTAAATACCCAGCGCGAGAAGCGAAGACGTTACTACTTACGCTAACGCACCACTTGGTAATTGTTCAATTTTTTTCGTACAATTCTTAAGACTTCGAAGATGAATCAGAATGCATTACTGTTTTCTTATAACATAATAAAAATGAATTAAAATTATGTATAGACAAAAAATAAATTCCACGTTTTTAGAATATCCTTTCATATATATCTTGAATTAATTTTATGTGTGGTTATAAAATTCTTCTTTTTCAAATATGTATTTAATATGATAAACTAATAAATTTTTACGAGACAAAAAGTCAGTAATTTAAAATTTTATAAAATACATAATTTAATAGGAAAAATATTTAAATTTTAAATTTCGTCTTAAAGAGAATACGTATTCAATTTGATATAGAAATAAATTTTTGTGAGGCAAAGAATTTATATCAATTAATTATTCTAATTAATTTTATGGCGAGACACACAAAATTAATTTATTATTTTTACTCTCAACTAAATAATAATAGTTTCTGTTAAAATGAATTATTTTTTTTTACTCAAGGTTCATTATTTTTGACAATAAATAAAGAAACGGCGTGCCATAAGCATCAAGATTCGATTTAAAAATGCCGCGCTTATACGCCGATATATATAGATATACAAAACGCTCGACACACGATGGCCAAGACGTAAAATTCTGTCTACCGAATGAAAAAATAGAAAGAGAGAAACATCGGTTTTCTTTCTCACTCGCACTCGTATACAAAACGCTCGACGCTCGATGGCCAAGACGTAAAATTCTCGCTACCGAAAGAAAAAATATAAAAAGAGAAATATCAGAACGCTCAACAATCGATGGCCAAGGACAATAATACTCGTTATCGCATGATAAATAAAAAGAGAGAAGTATTGGTTTGTTCTCTCACTCGCACTTTCATTCAAGACCGAGAGTCCCGAAGATTGCCGAAGATCCTTCGTTTGTGTATTAGTGCACACGGACGCTCGCACGCATACTAGCTCGCTCGCGTGTAAAACGCGACGGAGGGATAAGCTTGCTTTCTCCCACTCTTACAATTTTGTTCCCATCTTCAATCCAATTTTATGCGCTTATTTTTGAAAATACGAAGATAACTCATAGAACATTTTTTTAGTATTTTTCAATTCTCTACAACTTTTGTTTGAAACTTTTTTCGATTAAATGCCTAGATTCTAAGATAAGGCCATTTTTTACCCTTTTTTACCCTTTTTCTCAAAACCTCGGGATCAAATTTAAATAAAATTAGCACCATTCGATTCAGCGTCGTCAACTTACCCTTAGGACAAAGATGCACGCGTTTGCCAGAGAATCTGGAAGTTAGGCCCGCGTTGACTGGCCTATTAGCAATAGAACTTTCATTTGCCTCCCTCCCCCCTTCTTCATCTAACTCATCAAAAACTTAGGAATTACAAGAAACAAAAGAAACAATCGGGTTTATCGAGGATAAGGAAGTAACTTTCTACTTGATAATAAATATTAGATTTTAACACTAAACATACCATAACGGGTCAAATGACCCATTTTGAACTTTTGCATTGAAAATGCACATATAATTTTATTGCGTTTGCACATTTGACTTCATGACTTTTTCTAAGTAATTAATGTACAGTTATAAAAAAAATTTTTTTTTTCTTTTGTTTATTCTGAGTAATCATTGTTGTATACCGATATCTACCACAACGGGTCATTTGACCCGGAGAGAATTTTTTTGTTTTATGAGATTATCGAGTCATATTTGTAGTCAGTAAGTTGCACATTCTTCCAAAGACTGTTGCGTAAAGTAGTTCAACGAAAATAGCTCAGAATAATTTCAAGAAAATATCAAATTTTAGATTGAAAATAGCTTTTTAGTGTAAGAAAAAGTGGCAAAAATTGAAAGTCTTGGTAAGTACCTAGCTTATATTTTATTTTGATAGCTATAGTAATACCGGTAATTTTTTACCCTGAAAAATGTCGAAGCAAACAAGACAGTACAAGTTCTTAGAAGATATAAATAATATTGGCGAAGAGTTTTCAGAAATTAGTGAAGATGAATTTTCTGAAAATAAAGACATATTGGTTGCAAATAAAAATGAGTTTGATTCTACAGATACTGACGATGAAGAGGAAAATATTGTGAATGTATGTAGTGGCCGAAAAAGAAGAAGATTACTCTCAAGTTCGGAAGAAAGTGAAGTAGAAATAAATAAACAAAATGTTGCGAATGATGGATCTGTTTGGCAACAAATGCATGTAGGTGGCACACCTGGAAGAGCACCACTTCATAACATTTTTAGGCAAGAAGTAGGCTCAACAGGATATGCAAAACGTCATATAATGAAAGGTAAAGTTAGTACTGCATTTTCATTGATAATTGACCACCGTATTATGAACCATATAAGAACATTCACAATAGAAGAAGCAAAGAGAGTGTTAGGTTCCGATTGGAGTTTATCTAAAAAAAAAATTAGATGCATTTATTGCAATTTTATATGCTCGAGCTGCATATGGAGCAAATAATTTGAATATTTCCTTTTTGTGGAATAACATATGGGGGCCTAAATTTTTTTCTGAAACTATGATCAGAAATAATTTTACCGAAATTCTTATATTTATTCGTTTTGATAAAAAAAGTCAGCGGAGCCAACGTTTGAAAACAGATAAATTCGCTATGGTATCGGCAATCTGGAATATTTTCATTGAGAACAGCCAAAACTGTTACAAACCGGGTGAAAATATTACTAAAGACGAACAGCTATTTCCGACTAAAGTACGATGTAGATTTACGCAATACATGCCTAACAAGCCGGATAAATTTGGAATCAAATTTTGGTTAGCATCGGACGTCGATAGCAAATACGTCATAAATGCACTTCCATATCTTGGAAAAGATGAATATAGGCCCTCTTCAGTACCACTCTCTGAATATGTTGTACTCAAACTCATTGAGGCATTTACGGGTTGCGGAAGAACTGTGACCACAGACAACTTCTTCACAAGCAAATCCCTAGCAACACAACTCCTAGCCAAAAAAACTACGTTAGTTGGAACTATTCGGTCAAATAAAAGAGAATTACCACTAATTGCGAAGCAAAAGAAAGATGATATGGAACGATTTTCATCGAAAATTTTTACAACAGATAATTGTACTCTTACAATCCAACAAAAAAAGTACTTTTACTTAGTTCTAAACATAAATTCGTTAAAGTAGAAAAAATGATAAACGTTTACCTGAAACTGTTTCATATTACAATAAAACCAAATTTGGTGTAGACATGACCGATCAAATGGCGAGGAAATTTACTACAAAATCTAAGTCTTGCAGATGGCCTCTCCAAGTTTTTTTCAATATCCTTGATTTAGCTGGCATAAATGCCTGGATTTTGTACAAGCAAACGACAGGAGAAAATATCTCGAGAAAAGATTTTTTACTCAAGCTAGCAGAAGAACTTGGCGCCGATTTTCGAGAAGTCCGTGAACAACCAAAACAAGGAACAAATACGAAAGGATCGTTGCCTAAGTCTACTACAGATGCTTATAAACGTATGAGATGTCAAATAGGATACTGTAAAAAAATAAAACCAACAAAATTTGCTCTAAATGTAAAAATATGTTTGCGGAAAATGTACAATGGCCAGACTTATGTAAAAATGCGATGAACTATGAATTAAAATTTTTATTTTTTGCTTTTGTAATAGAAATGCTCAACGTACTATTTTGTTTAATTATAATAAATTAATTTATGTTTTTATTTCCATCCTAACATCCATATTTCATACATTCAAGCATGAAACATAAAGTCGGGTCATTTGACCCGCTATGGGAGAGATAGGTATACATTAAGTCTTGGTATGATTAGTGTTAATATATATTTTACATATATTTTAGTTTCTCTTTATACTATTAAACAGACGTCCTATTTATTAATTAGGACAATGTACTAAATAATAAAATTCTAATGAATTTATATTATAAAATCAAGTTTTTCGACCTAGTATGACTAATACATTATCGTGTTTTTTCGATTTGACAAAATACAAAAAAAGACAAGAAAATGTAAATAAAGAGATATATAAATAAACAAATTTTACATTTATTTACACATATGTATATTTTCGAAATTTCATGAAAATAGAGGGACAGGATTGATAACTCATGAGATCTAACGATGAAATTAGTAAATTTGAAAATTTATTATTTCCCGATAACTTAAGGTAGTAGCCGGTGTAATGGGTTTAAAAATTGATTTTAATTTTTACATTTTTCACAAGAAAAACATCCTAAAAATTCTCAAAGTTTCAGACAAAAAATTAAAATATTTTTAAAGTTATAGCCAAAAGAAAAGAACGCGCCGTAGTGTGTATGAAGTGTTTGAAAACTTTGAACGCGTTCTTCTCGAAACCACGTTTCGGAATTTCGGTGAAGCACTGATTTTAAAATTATTTAACTGATTTGACTAAAAATTACCCGTATATTCGACACACATAGCTAAATGCGTAAGATTTTAAACATTAAATTTTTTAATAATAAAATAACTTTTCTAAACAATTTATTAAAAGAAAAATCGATCTTGAAAACCTTTTTTACATGTTCGCTATGTTTTTTTAATCTGCATATTATAGGTTAATTCATCAGAATGAAACCGAAAACAATATTTGTTTTATTATTTTAATTCACATGACTACGGAAGGCTATGTGTTTCTC